>NC_080066.1:99374112-99464046 GCF_949987535.1 Balaenoptera acutorostrata
TAAAACAGCTATCTTTCCCGAATTTTGCAGCAGAGAAAAATAGAAACACCAAGGAACTAGATCAGAAGCTACTCAGAGAATGAGTAGAGTGGCTAATTTGATGGCTCACCAATTTTCCTCCTTCTCCTCTGAACACTCTTGTCGTGTTTCTTCTGTGGCTTTCTTGTGGCACCAGTCACTCTTTCTTTTGTATTGTAACTAACTATGGACTTGTCTCAGATGTCCTAAGCCACAAATTCTCGAGGGCAGGATCCATTTCTGATTCACCCCCATGCTACCTAATTCACAGTAGGTTCTCAATAAACTCTGAATGAAACAATGAGCAAATCACCAATACCCATCTGTGGCCCACTGTACCTTTCCATCTCTCATTTTCATTTTCATAGGCATGCCCATTGCTCTATTCCTATGGTATTCTTTCCAGAATACATGTAAACTTTTTTGAGGAAAAAGGGCAGAAGGTGTTCAGGAAGTACGAGGGTAACCTCGGAGCCTTTGAAAAGAAGGGGAGATGAACTGCCTGTGTCTGCGTTAGATTTTTTCTGGTTGGACACTTCTGCAGAACCTTCCTCCCTCACTCTCCGAGTGAGCTTGGTACCCCACTACACTTCTTTATGACAGCAACAGACCACACTGTGCATGCATTAAAATGCCCCCTAACAGCATTCTCTTCTATTGAATGTTTTAAGTTACATTTTTTTAAGAGGAACACTTTTGGATAGCCTCCTATACTTGCTGTTTGAGAGGGGAATTAGGTTTCCAATTGAAAAGAGATAAATGGCTTCATCCCTTTTTTGTATACTTGTTTATTAAAAGTCCCAGGAGACTTAGCTGAAATGATAATACCTGAACTCAAGAAACAAAATCTAAAATAATACAGCTGACTATATAATACTTGAAATTCTGAAACTTAAGGGAAATGCTTAAGTCTCTTAAGTGACATAAACCAAGACAACTGCATTCGAGAGTAAGTCACTTGAAAGCAGAAATCTGGTTGTGTACGGTTTCTGTTACAAAGTCTGGCCTTGAACTAAAAACTGATGGGGCTCAAGTATTGATATTATTTTAATAATCACCAAAATGACTGATTGATTTACTCAGTTTCATAAATAAAAGTGAGCCAGCCTGACTTCTAGGTACCAAGTAGGCAAAATAACTGATTAATCTTCTACACGTCCACTTTTTATGCCTTAGTCCTAGCATCATAGAGTCACATACATTTTCATTTATATACTTCTCAAATAAAAATAAGGTTCTTAAAAATTTGAACAGTACCCCTTTAGTTTATTTACACTATTTTATTTCAACAATTGAATAATTTTAAAGAATATCAAATAATCGTACAGTTAATCAGGATACCAAAAAAAAAAAAAGTCAGCTTTACTTTTCACTCCTGAACACTTCTTTTCTACAAAAGTCCTCCACTGACCTCCACCACTATCCCCACTGGTGGTTGTAAGTTTGGCCTGATAAATAGTTCAGTGGCGTGCAGTAGAGGCATGGCGTTAAAATGAAAATTAAGCACTTTATTGACAAGAAGAATTAATTTCCCCACAAAAAATAAAATCCATACGTACTTTCTTGCTGAGGAAAAAAATGATGTGCAGACAACACAGACTTATTGATTTGAACCAATTGAAGTTAAAGCAGAATATTTATTAAGCCTTACATTATTAAATGCCCCCAAATTCCACTTAGTACCACTAGCTGCTAGCACTGCAGAATTCTATAATTGCACCCTGCAGTTTGTACTAATTGGTGGGAAATGTAGGCCTGATGTCAAAGACAACTATAATTGTCTGATGAAAATAACTTGCTTTTGACACCAGTATATGTTGCACCCCGTATATCACATCCTCCTTGCATAAGGAGGTGCTGTTTTATATTGCCGAGGTAATTATAATTGGCTTTAATGTATCTGAAATAACTATGTAGAAAAGAGGGTTGTGAGAAAGAAGAGGCTTACAATGACCTAGTAGCATTTATGACAAAATTGTTGCTCAAGGAATTTAAGAAAAAGAAAAGAAAAGAAAGCCTAACTAAAAACATAGGCTTATATTATGAAGGTTTTAGAATGTTAGAAAGCTACGATTTAGAGACGGTCCTATTTTGACCATAATGCATTTTGTCATGTGAAGATTAAATGTGGGAGATGCTTACATTTCTCCAACTCACTGAGCTTCTACCTCAGGATTTGCATTTTTTTTTCTCACATCAATAGACATCTTTTCAAACATTGTATTCATGTCTGTCTCTCTTGACAGCAAATAAAATTTAATAAATAAAATCCTGTATGATAAATACATTAGATTTAAGGAGCAGCCTCGATAAAGTGTGGACGCTTTCAAAAATGATTTGTGAAAAACAAATAAATTTAACAAGGCTAATGTCGTTCTGGCTCTAAATATATTATCAGTGATGTTCAGAAGGATAATGACCCAAAAGAGTATTTGCACAGGTTTTCACACTGCTTCCATTACTGACAAAGAGGAAAAAACGTCCTTCAGAAGTTGGGCCCATTGCCTCTGTAGATCAACATCTGACTGGAGAACATCTTGGCTTGTCACTAACTTTCAAATCAACAGCAGCCACCAATAACTTATAACAAGGGCGTATTTTTCACTTCATAAGCATCAAACCCTGTGGCACATTTTTATAATGTGCAGCTTTTCCTCCCATCCCCTCTTCTAACCTTCTGCCAGGTTTTACGCCTCCTGAGTCACTACTTTTCTAGCTGGCCAAACCCCACTCCCATTACCTCTGAAGCTTCACTCTTACACAGACGGATTTGGAAAGAAGTGATGACCCCTCCTCCTTTCTCTGCTCTTCAGATGTACAGCATTCATTATACTTTACACCACAAAACATCTTTCACACCCCCTCATTTCCGCATGCAGGATTGCGTAGGTAACATTTACTTTGTGTTAAAATAAGGCAAGCAGTATGCTAAACGCTTTATGTGCATTATTTCATTGAATCTTTACAACAATTCTGTCAGGTAATTGTTGTTAATTATCTCCATTTTACAGATGAGAAAACTAAGTTTTGATGTCAATATCTGTGCTCTTAACAACTTAGTAATACCACCTATTCTCTATGAAATTGATGCGTTTATGCCACAGTCACATTTTTTTAGATTCATTATGTTTACCTAACAAGAATGAACATCATATAACTTCTACCACATAAGCCACAATTGTGAGCTTTTGATAATGACAACAAAAATATGCAATATTTAATAGCTTCAAATTTCATAATTTTTATATATCATTGGATATGACAGTAATTACACTGGGGAATGGGTATGTCAATGCTGTGATGAAATCATAGCAAATCCTCTGCCAAGATGCTGTAATAAATCTGAATTAAGTAAAAATTTACTAACAAGATACATTTATTCATACTGAGTAAAGTAAGAAAAAAAATGATACAAATGAACTTATTTACAAAACAGAAACAGATTCACACTTAGAGAACGAACTTGTGGTTACCAGGGGGGAAGGGTTGGGGGGAGGGATAATTAGGTAGTTTGGGATTGACATGTACACACTGCTATGTTTAAAATGGTTAACCAACAAGGACCTACTGTATAGCACAGGGAACTTTGCTCAATATTCTGTAACAACCTAATTGGGAAAAGAATTTGAAAAAGAATACATATATGTATATGTATAACTGAATCACTTTGTTGTACACCTGAAACTAACACAACATTGTTAATCAACTATACTCCAATAGAAAATAAAAAGTTAAAAAAAAAAAGATGCATTCATAGTGATGAAAATAGGGTACAACAAACAGGAATATCCCTTGGAAACATCTGCAAATTACAAAACGGTCACCTTTTGTCAGTTATGTGTATAATGTTTAAAAGTTCCCAACTTTTCTTTTTTGTGTATATGACCAACCACACATTTACACAGTTCTTATTTATTAAAGTGTGTGTGTTTTAATTTTGAAAAATACTGTGAAAGGGATTTATCAACTGTAACCTATTGCTTTTAACACATTCAATTTCTCTTTTTAGCAACAGTATCATTTTTAAATGAAAAAAATGAAAAGTAACTTTTAACATTGAATTAGAGTAGAATTAAGAAAATCAAAGAGAATAATTACTAGCAGTCTCTCTAAATACATTATATCAGAGCCAGCCTGCAGAGCATCCAGTTGTTTTCACTATTAAATTGTGTTTATTACAGAAAATGCACTGAATTTTTATGGGGCATTTGTATTAGCAAAAGCATTCTAGTGCATCATACCACCATTTAGCGGGGACCTACTTTGTATCAGATGCTGTAATGGGTATGACATATAGATGATAGAGATAGATGCCTATTTCACATGCACTCTGCTAAGTTATTCATTAGTACATATTTATTGAGATGAATCTGGTTCTAGGTTGCAGGTAGGAGAGAGAAATGAATAGAACAGATAGGACCTAAATAAGAGTAAGTACTATCATTAGCCTCTGTTTTCCAGATAAGAAAATTGAGCCTCAGAAGTATTTAAGAAACTAATCCAGCATCATAAGGCAAGGGAGTTATGAAGCTAAGATTTAACTTCTACATCCATTAACCTTAAAAATTTTGTTCTTACCCACCCAGCATCCTCTGCAACAAGCTGCCATGCTGTGTTCAGTTTGGACTCACTACTATTGTAGTCACGGAGGACTTTTCATACTGTTTGGGGAAGAGAAATTTAAGATTAGTACTTGCTTAAACTTAACTCCTGATATAAATTCTTATAAAATAAACTTCCAGGGGGTTATCAAAAAGAACTATTTTATAGCTACTTTATTTATTTATTTATATTTATTTTTGGCTGTGTTGGGTCTTCGGTTCGTGCGAGGGCTTTCTCTGGTTACGGCAAGTGGGGGCCACTCTTCATCGCGGTGCGGGGACCACTCTTCATCGCGGTGCGCGGGCCTTTCACTATCGCGGCCCCTCCCGTTGCGGGGCACAGGCTCCAGACGCGCAGGCTCAGTAGTTGTGGCTCACGGGCCCAGCTGCTCCGTGGCATGTGGGATCTTCCCAGACCAGGGCTCGAACCCGTGTCCCCTGCATTAGCAGGCAGATTCTCAACCACTGCGCCACCAGGGAAGCCCAAAAAGAACTATTTTAGTCATTAAATCAAAGATTAAAAAATCTGAAAAAAATTATATATATGCTACTAGGTGGTGAAATTTAGAACCACCATTCCTTCATGATGGAGCACTTTAGTGCAGCTTACATTCATAGATTTTCATGGAAGGCTGTCATTGTGGGGTAAGAATGTGAGTAAGAATAGAAATCTTAGTTTCAAGCCATAGTTCTGACATTAACTAGCTATTTTAATTTTTCAACTAAATTTAATGGGTACCTATTAAGCATCAGGCACTGAAATAAGTGCTAGGGATACAATGGTGGGAAAGAAATATTTCCTGACTTTATGTAGCATACAGTCTAATCAGAGCAATAGACATTACACATGTAGTTGAAAAAGGAGAATTGTGAAGAATAAGAATAGGGTGTTTTAAAGAAAAATTAACTTGAGAGAGTCATTTGGGGAAACCGACTTTAGACTGAAGCTTCAGGGGATGCCACTTGGAGGAAGTGAAAGTTAAAGTTGAATCCTAAGGGGCTAGTAGGATTGGCACAGGTGAGGAGTGGCAGGAAGAGCCTTCTAGAAGATATACACAAAGACCCCAAAGACTCAGGAATGGGAAATAGCTAAGCATGTATTAGAACAGAGATAAGGCCAGTATGATCCAAGTCAAGGTGAGTGAGTTTGGGAGTGGGGTGGGAAGCAAGTGACACTGCAGAGCAAGCACAAGTAAATCATGAAGGCCTTGTTGACAACGGTGGGCACTGGAAGGCAGGGACGTAAAGCCAGTTTTGTGAAACCTTTCAGTCTCTGTCATCAGTAAAGTGAGGAAGTGAGCTTGGATGGTATATGAGATCCCTTCCAGCCACTACATTCCACAGGGCTACATTATTCAACTAAATTCAACTCTATGTGATCAACTATGGTATGTCAAGCTCTGTGCTGGGGGTACAAGGATGCATATTGCAGAGTGATAACCCGTGGA
The DNA here is from genome assembly GCF_949987535.1 of Balaenoptera acutorostrata. Classification (NCBI taxonomy): domain Eukaryota; kingdom Metazoa; phylum Chordata; class Mammalia; order Artiodactyla; family Balaenopteridae; genus Balaenoptera; species Balaenoptera acutorostrata. Next base: position 99,380,180 of record NC_080066.1, read on the forward strand.
GTCTATTTCCAAGGTGCTTGGAATCCGATAAGGAAAAAGGAGATGAGAACAGGTAGTTATAATGCAATGTAAAAAAAAAAAAACCATGGTATCCCAGAGGAATGCATATTGCGTAAGAGCTTAGTAGAAGGAGTACTCATTATTTAGATCATTTACCTGTAAAAACGTATGGAGAAGAATTGCATTTTAGGATTTTATATGATTAGCATAGCCTGACTAAGAAAGCTCTCCATGAAATTCTCTTTCAAGAACATCAGTTTGTCTTGATGCTTAGCATTCCTCTCCATTCATTTGGGTTTAATCATTGCCATCAGAAGCCCCTTGTTAAAGTGTAAATATAACGAATGGATGCAATAAACATTAACTCAGAGAAATTGGTTTCAATTTGTGAGTCAACTCAAATCATTTGGAAGTAGCTTTTTGGAATGCTGTTTCAAAAAGGCGTCTTTGGCCTTATGCAAGCTGGACAGCAGGAATGGTAAGATCAGTTCTCATGTTTCAGAGGGTAGGGATGGAGAGCACCATGTATTGGCCCCCTGTGCTTTTACTCACTATTGAGTTTGGCAAGTGGCATTGTGATCCCTGGATACATGAACCTGTAGATTCATGGTTAAATTCTTCACAGTTTTTTTTTTTTTTTTTTTTTTTTTTTACCTTTTACTTGCACAGTTAAATTCTGCAAGAGAAGAGATCTTGAAAGAATAAAAGGCAGGGTGGATTTGCGCTTTTAGAGTGCCAGGGGAAAACCCAGATCTCCACTAGATGTCATGGTGTCTCAGGCAGCCACAGTCCTGCTGAACTTAGACTGTGTGAAGTCGGGAAGGATGAAATGGTGTGTAGGAAACTTCAAAATCATGCTTTGCCTTCTGCATCACCATCTGCCAAAGCTGTACACATAGAATACCAGTTTGTGATGCCTAAAATGAAGCTAAAGTAAGGATTCCTGGTAGTACCACAAAGAAAGGTACCATTGACCTTACAGATAGTTTCATTCTGATTCCATTTCTGTGTCCTGTATACAAAGATCCCGAAAGCAGTCATTGAGGTAAGCGAGCCTGAGGAAAAAGAGCCAAAGTGAGTGATGCCAGGAAGCCTAGAGCAGTGTTTCCAGAATTTCATCGCTTCAGTAAGAGATGAGCTATCCCAGGAATAACTGATGTCTTCTGACACTTTTCCCCTGTTGCACATGTTAATTTTGTGTGTGATATTGTTGTGCACAAAATAATTATATTTGATTGATAACTTCCATGCCACATTTCAATTTAATTGGCAACAATATTCTCTCTTAAAGAGGAAAAAGAATGCAGAAAATGTACAAGAGGAAAATATTCTCTTTGTAGTTTTCAGCCAAATTAGCATGATTATAAAAGAATCCACTTCTTCTTGTTAAAAGCATTATATCCTTACATACATAAATATTTTTTATCAAATAATAATTTACTATAGACTTAAGAAAGAACTTTTTATGTAGTTAATATTAAGATAAAATTATATTTTAACACAATATTAAACATAATTATGGATTTTTATAAACAAAATGTTCATGGTGAAATAAATCTTCATAATTGGCAATATTAGTAAAGAGAAAAAAGGATTGAATAAATAAAGTTGCTTGTGTTTTAGAGCAATTCGAAAGTCTGCTTTACTTTGAAAAATAATATATCTTCATTCATACTTAATTACCCTTCATTTGCTCAGATATTTTTGGTGAAAAATAATAATACAGGAGCATAAACAGCCTCATGATTATATTCATAAGGTCATATTAAAAGAAATTATTTCCTGTTTTATTACAGATACAATTAATAAGATTACACATATTCTGACAATTTCCCTGAAACAATGAGTAACAGAAGCTTCACTTCCTGAAAAATTATTATGCAAATAATTAAAATATTGAAATGAACCTAAAAATTGATACTCTAACAGATCTGTCCTGTTATAATTTGTTGACAGTGAGTAATCTATTTGAGACAAAGTGAAAGCAGCTGTAGAAGAAAATTTAATACAAAAATTATGCCTACAGAGCATTTAAATGTAGGGGCTGAATAAATTAGCTATACATTAAAAGGTTCATATATTTCAAAGAAATGAGGAAGAGTTTGAAAAAATGTGAGAAAATTTAACAAAAAGCAATAGAATTCTAAATGTGATCAAAACTACAAGAGAACTCTATTCAATGTATAACCTTGTTGCACACAAATTACTCTTTTCAGAGCCTGTTCTTTTATTGGATTGCTCTGCCATTTTATGGAATATATTTTAATGTTGTACAAAGAAAATGAATTTCACGGATTTGATTTAACAGTTCAGTTTCTCCATGTTACTATCTTGTGCTACGATGGAAGTCGCTCTTTTATTCAGTTATCTACTCCATTATAGGTTTGACAAGGTTTCAGTGTGTGTGTGTCTGTGTGTGTGTGTTTGTGTATATGTGTGTTACAGCTTAAGGTACAAACCATGTATTATTCAAAGAGAGTCTATCATTTTATCAGGAATGTTCAGCGCAGGCTCCCTAAGCAGCATCTGATCGATAAAAGTTAGATTCAGCAAATCATTTGACCTATACCACTCTGACAAATGACTAGATTAGGAAGCTTTCCAGGGCTTGTAGAATATTGCAGACTAGACCAGAGAGCTGATTTGTGGAAACCACCTTCTATTTTTTAAATTATCTTCATTGATTTTGATTCTTTTGAAATTTGGTTTATTTTGAAGCAAACTTAATTATGGTGTATATACTATTTCTGGAAAGGAGCCTTTTAAATAGTAAAAACAAAATGATGATATAAATACATTGACAGGAACAGACATTATGTCTATATTTTAGAAATCCAAAGCTTTATGATTATAGTGGCTATTATTATTATTGTTTTAGAGGAGGGCATGATAATATAAGGCCACTGAAATTCAAAAGAGAGTGCATGATTTGCCTTGCCCCTGCAATCTTGGGGCAGGTTTGCACTAGCAAAATATAGTCTAGATGAAGTGGATTTTGGTACTGAATAATCTATTTTTCCGTAGTCCTCTTCCTATCTTGGGATTCTGTTGGAAAGAAGACCAAAATCAAGAATTAATGGAGAAAAATAGGGCAAAGGCAACAGAAAATTTGTCTCTGTGTCCATTTGCAACTCTGCCTCACTCTCCAGAATTCACCTTTTTAAATTATACTGCCTTTCCACCTCAACCATGTCCATAATCATGTCTATATTCAGCTGTGTCATCCTTCAGGAAAAATTAAATGTACCAAACAAATAAACAAATAAAAGTACTGTATCAAATGCTGAATTTAGTGAACCAGAAGAGATTCTACAGACCGTCAAATCTAAAACACTCTTTTCACCCATGAGGAAACCAAGGCTCAGAAACTATTAGTGAACTCACCCAAAGTCACTGAGCTAGCTAATAACAAAATCAAGATCAAATCCAAGCTCCCTGAATTTCCAAACCCTCCACCATGCTGTATTCCATTTTGGAAAGTCATCAAGACATATCTGCATGACAATAAGACTAGAGGATTACTTTAAAGACATTATTTGATTTACAATATAGATCCAGTTAGAGTTTAGAAAAAGATGTATTGGAAAAGAAAAAGAGTATTTACAAAGTTTTCCTTTTTTTTTTGGTTAATCCCTACCATTCTTCCACAAAGACAGGTGAATGACAAGACTAAATTTTCTTTCCTGTATTGAAAATGATTTATAAGCTGTCTGACAGAAGGAGTATCAGTAATAATCTAAGAATTGCCCTATATATTTAAAAAATCAATTTAATTAGTTAATGCAAGAAATATTTTTTTAAAAGAATTGCTTTTGTTAGTACAAACACTTTAGATAGTAATTACCTTCTATATCAACCTGGAATACTTTTGACCGTAACAACATCATCAATGCACAGAATTTGACAGAAAAAAGGAACAAATGATTTTCCTAATTACCCAGAAAATATAGAGCAAAGCTCAAACCAAATCACCGTAAGCTGGTGGAGGGAAAATATGAAAATGGTTACCCTAGTCAATTAAACCTGCCTATAAGTAGACACTCAATATAAACCAGTGATTTTAGAAAATCCAACCTGCAGAATCATGAGTAGGACCTATTTAAGGTATATCAGGAGAAAGGAATTGTTGAGTACAGCTACTGGTGATAACGATAGTAAAGAATTTTTTAATGGCAAGTGGATATTTTTGAACAAAATATATTTGACATGCAAGAAATTTTCAAAAAGCAGGAAAAATGGAAGGCTTTGTTATATCCACACAAGACATCTTTAAGGGCAGTCTAATTATTTGAAGTTCAAATTAATTACTCTTGGCTTCTGGGAGAAGTAAGGGTGGTTAAAGTTTTGGATGTTATCAGGTTAACAAGTAGGAAATTAGTGTATCCATTTGGGGTCTTACTTATGTCTGTGGTTACACTAAGTAACATTGCTGTTGGTAAACAGAGATTGAGTCAAGACTTTGACAAAAATGCATATCATAGAATTTTAGTTTTATTATTTTACTCATTCAACTGTAATGAAACCTGGAGAAAATATGGAAATTATTTCTGGCATGAAGGAGGCATTTTATGAAGTTTTTTTTTTAACGTCTTTATTGGAGTATAATTGCTTTACAATGGTGTGTTAGTTTCTGCTTTATAACAAAGTGAATCATCTATACATATACATATATCCCCATATCTCCTCCCTCTTGCATCTCCCTCCCATCCTCCCTATCCCACTCCTCTAGGTGGTCACAAAGCACCAAGCTGATCTCCCTGTGCTATGCGGCTGCTTCGCACTAGCTATCTATTTTACATTTGGTAGTGTATATATGTCCATGCCACTCTCTCACTTATGAAGATTTTTTAAGAAGAAAAAAATAAGAATGTATGTCTAATCCATGCATTTCAAAGCTGCCACTACAGTATTCTGAATTGTCTTGTAATTAATTCTCTCTGTTTCATATTATTCTGAGACTAGTCATTTGGAGAAAATATGTAGAACCCCTTGTCTGGCCTTTCTGCATCTATTTTTCACAGTTGCAAAGTACTGGTCAAACAAATTAAATTACTGCAGCAGTATGTAACTAATTTTATGTAAATTAAGGTGTTAATGTTCTGAATCACATTCCTGAAAATGGTCTGTTTTCTCTTGCAGCTTTTCTTCATTAATGATGCTATGAATAGTCAAATCAAAAAATTAATTCCTACAAGACTAAGTGGATAAATTGTCACCCTTTGACCCCTCATAGAATTAGACCTAAATATAGTTTTATGGTCAGCTCAGTCTACACTTGTCAGTAGCCCAACCAAATAAATCAACATTTTAAACTTAATGCAACTAGGGGTGAGTTGATGTGAAATAAATTCCCTCTTGTTTATATAGAGGAGGATCTTTTAGAGCTAATGGTCAAATTGTGTGATGCGGTATAAGTGCCAAGCTTGGACTTCTATGGGCAGTTTTTCCGCTCCCAATAAAAGCTACCATCATACTCCAATACCTATTCTTGATTGAACTTCACAATCTCCACCTCAAAAATGACCCATATGAAATCATGGAATATCAATTGAATAAAATATTTATAATTGGAAATACCTAAGAGAAATTGAAGTTGGAAGAGTAAACTTATCATCTATTGAAATACTTTCCAAAGCATATAAAGAAAATCAAGGGGTTTTCTAATTACTTGGCAAAGTCACATAACCCACTGATTGAATTAAAACAGATTAGTAAAGGCAAACACTTAAATTATTTATCTGTTGAGATTTTTATCTAGGATAATAAATGTTTCTCTACTTCCTAAAGTGCAGCACAGAGTTCCAGAAAGGTAACCAGATCATAAGTATTGTTTCTGTGATAAATGGCAGTTTGAATTTCACAAGAAATGGCTTTTCCAAGTAAGTCCCCATAGTTGGGACAAAATTACTACCTTCCCAAGTGCCAAAAGATTTTTTTTTAAATAATTTCTTTTTCTTATTTTATTTATTTATTTATTTATTTATTTATGGCTGTGTTGGGTCTTCGTTTCTGTGCGAGGGCTTTCTCCAGTTGCGGCAAGTGGGGGCCACTCTTCATCGCGGTGCGCGGGCCTCTCACTATCGTGGCCTCTCTTGTTGCGGAGCACAGGCTCCAGACGCGCAGGCTCAGTAGTTGTGGCTCACGGGCCCAGTTGCTCCGCGGCATGTGGGATCTTCCCAGACCAGGGCTCGAACCCGTGTATCCTGCATTGGTAGGCAGATTCTCAACCGCTGCGCCACCAGGGAAGCCCAAAGATATTTTTTAATTAAAAAAAAATCAAATATATTTTTGTCTGTTTGCAAATGTTTCCTAACAACTTTTTTGTCATTCTTTTTAGATCTTCCAACAAGTAAATGATCTAGAGTTAACCCAAGCCTACCTAACATACATTCAGATAGAATGAAAAATAGTCTCTTATTTTCCATTCTCATTTTGATCCTTAAATCCATTCCTAATCTTACAAATTTAATAAGTGGAATAGCAAACAGCATACTACCAAGTTTAAAAAAACCTCTCAAAAACAAAACACTGGGACTTCTTTAGCCAGTTAATACGATGAGTTCCAAACTGTGACCCCACTCAGGCATCAACAGCTAAAGTACTTCCTACCATTAGCAAACAGATGCCGTGTTATATAACTGGACAGATCAAAAGATAGCAGAAGAATTAGAATGAATTGGGGGATAAATAAAGTGATGTCTACAACCCAGGCTGATCTGGTAATTTTACAGTTAGTACAGTCTAAAGAGTCAGACCCTGCCTGCTGCAGCCTGGGCTCAGGATAGCCCCAACTTGAGGAAATGGGTAAAAGGAACCACCGGCCCAATTTTGTTGGGGATCCATGGAGTAATGTTCTTGAGAGAAGAAAGCATGGGAGCTGTCAGAATTAAAATGGGAACTATGTAAAATCAAGGTTGTATTATTATTTTTCAGCTAAGTAATTCATGCCTATTTAGTAACCTATGAGCATCACTATGTGTTATTCCAAACCCTCAATAATTTAAAAATAATTAATATCCTCCAAATGAAATGAGTCACAACGAATTCTCCTACTTCCTATTGCTTTATTACCAAATTCCTGGAATTTTTCAAAGCCAGCTGCACAGGGGCTAGTGGGACATCCGAGGAACTACCCATGGAGCTACGTGGAGAGGCAATCAGCTCCTGGCTCACAAACCAGTCCTGAGTTCTAACTATAAATCTCCAAGTACTTTTCATGCATTAAGTATAATAACCTCTGAGACAGGCTGGTTGACTACTCTTTTTTCTTTAAATGTATTTACTTCTTGTAAAATCAATAATGCCTTTTCAGCACTTAGTATTAATAATACCTTATATTTCCATCACACCTTTGTGTTCCTACTGTGTTCAAAACACATTCTTTCATCCTCTGACCCCTGGGAAGTAGATATGATTATTTATCTTTACATACCCCACATTACCTAGCATAGTGCCTTAATTAGAAACATCTTTTTCTAGTGAAAAAGACACTGGCAACAAAATCAAGAGACCATATCAAATCGTGGCACCAAGCCATACTGGTGTAACTATGGGCAAATCATTTAACCTCCATGAGCCTATTTACCCATCTTACTGCTCTGAGAAATTAAATCAAAAAATAAATATGAAAGTACATTTCTGTTATTAAGGAATGAATTAATTCATTTGTATATTCAAAAAGTATTATAGCACAAATGTGCCAGCCATGTTCTAGGTGCTGGGGATACACCCGAAACAAGTGTTGGTCCCTCCTTCCAAGGAACTCATGATCCAGCTGAGCAAATAGATATTGTGCAAGTAATAATATGCATGATGATGGTTATGAAAGGAAAGGTCAGAGCACATAAGCCCCGTCTATATGGTCAGAGAACAGGCTTAACAAAGGTGAAAATCAGCTTATGGCAGTTACTCAAATACATGAGAATAAATAAATGATAATGTTGGGTCAAGATAAAGACATGTTTACTTTTTCTAAAGCCAAGCAGAAATGTACTGAAAAACCAAGAAGAGAACCCAGAAATTTAAATTACTTGCCTGGTATTTTGTCCAGTAGTTTATAGCTCCTGAACGTTTGATAAACTGGTGTGTAGAAACAAAGGGGATGATATCTGTTCCCAGCGTAGTTCATGGGTGACACCTCTTTCAAAGCAGATGGTTGATCACTTTATATTGTTGTAATATTCAGTATCAGTGCCCTAGGACGGCCTTTGTAGTAAATAAGACTCTCTTCTAACAAGGTCTACTTAGTACATTTCGAGTAAGCACTCATTTTTAAGTGGAGACCTAATTCATCCTGAAAACGTCATTGTAATACACTTTGTTGTAGCAAAGTCAAAATATATTGATTGAAAAAAAATCATAGCAGCTTCATACAAGAGTTGAGATGGAAGAGAAAAGAGAAAATCGAGGATCCCTGAGCTTCTCCTGTGCTCCAGGCGCTGTGCGGATGTGCTTTCACATATATTCCTTGGCTTAATCCTGTTTAAAATGTGAGTTCCTCAGCCAGGTGATCAAGGTTAACATCAACATTGATAAGTCACGGGGATAATATGTACCTTTGATACGATGTGATGAGAATGGCACTTTACCTCTGTTGCCTTCCTTCTAAAAAACCATGATCATGAGAGAAACATTATACAAATTTCAGTAGAGGGGTATCCTACAAAATATGATATCTAACCAGTACACCTCACAACTGTCAAGGCCATCAAAAACAAGGAAAGTCAGAGAAACTGTCACAAAAGGACCCTAGGAGACATGATGACTAAATGTAATGTGATATCCTGGATGAGATCCTGGAACAGATAAAGGACTTAGATTAAAGCTAAAGAAATCTGAATAAAATATGGACTCTAGTTAATAATAATGTATCAGTACTGGTTCATTAATTGTAGCGAATGTACTATACTAATGTCAGATGTTCATAATAGGGGAACTTAGGTTCAGGATATATGGGATCTCTTGTACTATTTTTGTAATTTCTCTGTAAATCTGAAACTGTTCTAAAAAAATAAAGTTTATTCTTAAAAAAAAGTTTGTAGGTTTTATTAAAATCATTTTACAAATGAGGAAAATGTAAGTAATTTCTCTAACAAAACATAGCCAGTAAACCATTAATTTGAACACACATCTGCCTAAATCCAAATCCCACACTCTGACCAAGACACCATGCTGCCTCTCCAAGGAATCTGGTTCTGGATCAAGGAAGTGTCATTTACAACACCTTACATCATGTTTTATTATTTTCAATTTTCTAGCACTAAGACGTATATAAGAACATTAAAAAAAAGGAATCCCTATAGCTGGTTAGCCAAATGCCATGTATCTCTATTCAATAGTTGAGTGGCCATTTCCTTGAAATAAAGTCTGTGATAATAAATCTTGTTTTTTGAGCTGATATTTAAACCACACCCACGCATCCCTACACAGAATGCACATGTTCACATTCACACAAAAGAAATAGCTAGCTAAACACGTAATTTTAAATTGCTAATTCCTAAGAAGTATTTTTCCCCAATTAACAGCAAACCAGAGGGAGTCACTCATTCATCAGGTCTTCCTTACTTTGTAATGTCTGTAGAGTCAAATAATATGTAAACTCCTTATTTTTTCACTGTTTAGATAAGATGTGTTAAAATTAATCAAAAGTCACCGTATACATACACCATTCATTCATTCATTCATTTCCAAAACAACCTAAATATCATGCAGTGCTCTCAAATAAATTTAAACATCATCACAGGTGATTTGGGTGGTGTTACAAACCCAGGATTATGCTGTAGATGATCTAACAGGTCAGAAAAGACATTTCAGCAAAGGAGACAGCATAGGACAAGCCCAAAAACATAAAAGTGGAGGATCTGTGCCAGAATCAGCAACTAGTTGGTAGAGCATTTAAATGTTCAGATGTTAAGAGCTCTTAGAAAACAAAGGTCATTCCAGAAAGTTTTATAACCTAAATAGCTCTGCTTCTTTAAGGCAGATAATATGTCATATATTTTAAACTAATATGTATTTATTGGTTTATTTAATAATTCTAAATCTCAGAACATGTTTACCTTCTTCATGAAAATGCCCACTAATTTGGAAAAACCAATTGTTACAAAATATACCGATGCTATCTGTGAAATTAAGTTTGGTAAGAATGTGGTTAAGAGTTCATGCCTGTGCTTGAATAAGTCTAGGGAACTGGTAATTTTATCAACATTTTATTTTTTAATTGTGATGATGAATAATGAATTGTCAACTCTGGAAACTTTATAGTAGCTAAAGGACCATCAATATTGCCAGATGCAAAGTTAAACCAACTTTTACAGATGAGCGATGCCTTTAGAATGGCTGTGATGAAATGTATTCCACCAGATGAATTCCTGTGATATGATTGCAAAATGAACCTCTCTTTCTCTTTTTTTTTAAACGGGCAAGGGAAGGGGCAGTCAGTCTGAGATTTACACCTGATTTGTGTTATAGTAGTCTTTGAAATGAAGAAGTGTATCCTTGCATTTCATTAAATTCTGGCTAATGAGATAACTGTCTTCCCAAGGAGGGAATGATAAAGTACTCAGGCCATAAAGCATAAATTAATGCTGCAAGGTTAAACACTGGAACTAACTCATGTTTCAACAAAAGCCCCTACCAGCAGTTAAATTAACTGACATAAATACCATAAAATCTGTCTTTATTTTAGTTTCAGATGATGCTTCTTTTTACACCCCTGCTTTCAGTTTGTATAACTCATTTTTGCACATTATTGCATGCACCATTTCCCATTTAAAGAATCAGCTACAGCCGAGAAAAGATTTAAGGAATCAAATACTCAGAAAGGAAAAAGAAACCGGTGAATCTGGGGGACATCATATGGAAGATTGTTAGTGCCTTTGAAAAATACTACAATAGACAACAGTAGTTCAAAGAAACAGTTAATCATGAGACGACCAGCCCAAAGAAATGTACTTTTTAAGCTTTTGATAGACATTTTGAAAAAAATGCTAAAGAAAACCTGTGGTGATAATAGGTTTGATATATAGTCTGGCAAAAATTATATCACATTAATGAGGCGGCTTAAAGGGCTCATGCATTTTGTAGGAGGCATTTCAATGTATTAGTATAATTAGCAGTGATGAGAAAACTGTTTGGAGCGGAATTACCTCTCACGAGTTCATCTGAGCTATATGAAATTACACCATGCAAGAAGGAAAATTATGGAGTCATCCAGAGAGAGTTCATGCCTGATTTGATCATAGCCACTAATTGGATGATCATTTTCGTAAAGCTTTTCAAATGGTTGACAGTTTCTGCCTCTCATTTTTTTTTAATGGACGAGCTCTTTATTTCTTGGACTGAGCAACCAAACATAGGTTTGCTAGAGATTTGGGTGTTTCTACAGGGACCTTACAGGTGTAATTGTCACAATCTGAGCAACCTTTGTCCCTTAATTAGCTGCTTTTGGGGAACCCCTAATGAGAGTTGCTGTTCTTGTTAACAATCTTAGAGAGTACCTGATGAGTGAAGCTCTCTGGGCCTGATGTGTGTCAGCAACCACCATATGACAGCAATTTAATGAAGTTAAAATCTGACCCAATTGGGATGGATAGAGGAGCATTTGTGTTGAACTGCTTTTGATTCCTCTGCGTGCGTGTGTGTGTGTGTGTGTGCGTGTGTGTGCATTTAATATAAGTGGGTGTTCTCGTGAAGGACAACAAAGACATGAGGGGTAGAGGGTAGAAAAAGGAAGCTTTATTAATGCATATGCTTTATGAACTCTATTTACAGGCAGTCAATAACCAATATCAGAGGAGAACTGAAATCGTGGAATTAGTTTTCTTTGTACAAATTGCTTTATGTTAACTGTATAATACAGCAAGGTCTTACAATTTGGGCAATAACTAAATATCATACTTGTTTTCTACTTAATTTTTTTTTAATTTTAATTTTTATTTATTTATTTATTTATGGCTGTGTAGGGTCTTCGTTTCTGTGCGAGGGCTTTCTCCAGTTGCGGCAAGTGGGGGCCACTCTTCATCGCGGTGCGCGGGCCTCTCACCATCGCGGCCTCTCTTGTTGCGGAGCACAGGCTCCAGACGCGCAGGCTCAGTAGTTGTGGCTCATGGGCCTACTTGCTCCGCGGCATGTGGGATCTTTCCAGACCAGGGCTCGAACCCGTGTCCCCTGCATTGGCAGGCAGATTCTCAACCACTGCGCCACCAGGGAAGCCCTTAATTTTTTATTCATCTTCTCTATACCTCCTGCTTGAATCGTTATTTCCATTTTAGCCATACAAGATTTCCAAATGGGATTCAATCATGTGGAGTTAACTTGTGTTTTTAATTGTACTTTTCTCAAATAACATGTAAATCGAAAAAGAAAATCATTATGAAAACATGCCACTAGATTTATTGCTGAAAAGAAAGATAACGTTAGGTTAGTGATTTTTCAATCTCATTGGCAAGTTCTAATATTATTAGGAAGAGCTAGCTGAGATACAAAATACCACTGATTTCTTTGTGTGCAGATGTGTGTGTGCACATACAGGCACATGTATACACATGTTGAAGTTCTAAAGTATTATTCTTTCTCATGGCCAAATATTGCAAGCATTACTTTCTCTATTTGGAAGTTATACCCTATGTGCAGCTAATAGATGTCACAAGACACTTGCTCATAAACACTGCTTTTGGCAATATTTGCTGTATACATTACAACCACAAATTGGAAGGTGAAATATTAATAATCTCAAAGTTTTAATGACTCCTCTGACTCTCCCCTGGCCTTTCTGTGCCTCCGATTTGCTTAGGTATACGGAGAAGGTGCTAAATTTAGTCACTCTGAAAGTTGAAATCAAACATCTTTTTACTAGGAACAGAATATTTTATAAATGTGCTTGCTACATTCAAGGGGAACATAATTTTAAGGCATCTGAAACTGAAATTTCAAGGAATCAGAACTCAGAGATATTATTGTTCTTAGATAAGTGAGTTAAATTATTTCAGAAAGCAAACATGCTACTTAGTAATAAGTGAACCCCATTTCAACTTTTTTTCAGTGCTAGAAGGGGTCATAGAGATTGGTGAACAAATTGGAGGATTTAAATACAAGACATATTTACAATCTATACCCTGTTCCCCCACTGATGTGTGTTTGTTCAAGTCACCAAAATATAAAATAACCAACAAGTTTCTGAATGAAAAATCCAAAGAACATTTTTTTTAATTCATCATTCTAATGGTTCTCCCTAAACCATTTTTTTGGTTGGCTTTGTGGAAAGTCTCCTTTCCTTAGCTTTTTATTGTACCAGCTTCCCATGGATATCTAATTTACACTTTGCTTATTTTCATTTTGACTTATTTTGTTCTCGAACAGGAATTTGGTTACCTCTAGTTTTCCTGTGTTAATTACTTCTTTCTTACATTTCTTGTCAGCTTGCTTGTATTCGTGTTAATTTTCTGAGTCCTTGTTCTCATATGTGATTGTTAGTTCAGCTGGGTATGGAATTCCAGGTATAAAATGATTTTCCCTCAGAAAATGATGCAATGAAATGCTGAATTATCTTCTGCAGTTCAATGTTACTGATGAGAAGTCTGATGCTAATTTCTTATTCCTTTATAACTTACTGCTTTTTCCCCTAAGAATGTAAGAATACTTTGTTTTCTTAGCTCTTGTACATTTAAGATTGTCTTTCTGTTACCACCATACATTAAAAGAAAGAAAACCTGGCTGGGTAAAATCCTTGGGATATAACATTTCCCAACCAAATTTGTAGCTTTACTTTGCAGAGTAGAAATCTGATACTAGTCAGTTAGATTGTATTTTTGATATGAAATTTATTTATTCTGCCTGTACACTTGCAGAGCTTTTTTTCTTTTAGCATTCAAATATTTTTTGAGAAACATAATTAGATGTGGATATTACTACATTAATTGTTTCTGAGACATATGAGTTGCTTATATATGACTATATAAGTAACGTACTTAAATATATTTAACCACAAAAAAATTTTCTTCAATCATATATTTGGTTATTGTTGCTATCCTGATTGTTAGGCTTCCTCTTCAGGAACACCTGAGCACTGGACTCCCCTTTGCCCATCTCTCATGTGCATTATTTTCTACCTTACTATTTTCATGTCTTTGTTCTTTTACATTTAGAGAGAGAATCTCAGGGGTTTTTTCCCTTACATTACTGAACTGATCTTCCATAGCAATAATTCTAATTTGTCCTTTATTAACTCCCAAATGAACTTGAATTTTCTATTACATTTTTTAGTCTACTTAAGTCTTTTCATTCTTCTCTTTTTTGTTTTATCTTGTTGTCTCAATATATCAGACTCTTCTTGTGACTTTTTCTTTCTGTTTGTGGGGGCCAAGTATTTTATCATATTAAGAATGTCAAAATTTTTTAAAAGGGAGGGTTCCTGTAAACTGATATTTTCAGTCTTCAATGATTTCTTCACTGTTCTTTTCACAGTCCCTAAGATGGGTTTTTTTCATCAAATCAATTGGAAACTACCTCAACTTCCCTCTACCAAATATAAAAATGTACCTGTATCTGCACCCATTCTTTTTACATCATTACTAATTTTATGAAGTGTCACAGCTCTTCTACAAGGTGAAACCCTCACCTGTGATCCATAGCCTATCTCCTCTCATCTTCTCAGAAACTTGCATAACTCTCTCTATATTCAAAAAAATCGCCCTGCCTGCAGCCAACATCTCTCACATGTTGATGCTTCTCTTCTTTCACCTTCACAGGCATTTTAGAAGCATTGTCCATCCTCCCAGTCTGCATTTAATCAACCACCACATGGTCCTTAGTCTACCTCAGGTTGGCTTCTGCCCCCACCCGTCCACTAAAATTGCTCTCATCCAAGAGAGTAACAACCTTCTTGCTTCTAATTTCAATGGTTATTTTTTACTCCACATCTCACTTGACTTCTCAGCAGAATTTCAAATGTGGTTGACTGCTCTCTCCTTCTTAAAACAATTTTTACCTGTGCGAGAGGATTTTCTGCCTCTATTCTTCATCCTTTTATCTATTTGGGCCCTTGGTATTTACATTATTGATTTCTATAAGCTTTATGTATTACAATTATTAGCATTTTGCCTGTGACAGGAGGCATTTTAGGAAAGAGACATAGATCACTTAAGTCAGTATAATATGGGTACTTATTTAACAAACTCAGAAGGAAGATACTGAAGAAAAAATTTCAAGAAAATTACATTCTCCCATTTCAAAAGTATGTATTTCTCTGAATTTCATAGTTCTGCAAATTAAATGAATTATATACACAGACATAAATTTTTAATATTTCCTCTTGGGAAACTAAACCATTGTTTGACAACTTATCATTTTATCAAACTAAGTATACTAGAAAAATTCTTACTTAGCCATGTACCTTATTTAGAAAAAAACAGGTGGAGAAAATTTTTGCCAAATGTAATCAGTTGATGAGAAATGTTAATAAATGTCCATATTGTTGTAATGAATATTATGATTCAGTTGAATGGACAGGAATCAATACTGGAATAAAATCAAGGTTTTTAGGAAGAATGAATAAGGGAGATTAATGTTGGGTAGACCATCAAGCGTTCTCTGCTGTAAAAGCTCTACATGAAAACTGCTTATTCATTAGCACTGGTCTCTCATAAAGTTGTGAAGTAGAGAAAGTTTGCATTCAGGCTTTTAAACTCCCTCCCTCCTCTGCAAAACCAACACCTTTTCTGTGGCATCCAATATTCTGGTTGCTATCTACTCTAGATAAGTTTTTATTTTCATTTAATAGAGATCAAAGTGTTAATACTTTCCTCCTGGCTTCTCTGGGATAAGCATAAACAACCTTAGAGATCATAGGATTATGGAATAATTTTACTCATGTTTTTCTTTCACAGTCCTCTTAGCTAATGCAAATACTTCCAAACTCACACATAGGTCAATAGCAAAATTATAACTGGTATAAAATGAACTATTTTTAAATCACCATCATTTATATTATCATCTCTTTCATTATAATCTTATAAAATAAGTGTTACCAGAATCTCCATCTTAAAGATAAGACGTTCATAACTAGTGATATGCCAAAGTGACGTGCCTTGTAAGGGGTAGGCCCAAAACTTGAAGTAAGTTTTGCTGACTCCAAAGGCTGTGATCTTTTCATTATAATACATGGTAAAGGGATTCAGTGGGCAGGAACTTGAAAAGGTAAATGTGTTATGGGAGAAATTAATAGTCACCTATTCTGCATCTGTTCTCCTTTCGGGTAACAGAATCCTCATTATTTTCAGAATGTCAATGCACACAGCTCAAAGACTGCATTTCCTATTCTCCCTTGCCACTGAGAAGCAAGTAGAAGTAATGTGTAAGAATGCCATAATGTAGAGGATTCCAAGAAGGCTAACTCAGCTGAGAGATATACCTCTTTAGGCCCCTTTCCCCTTCCTCTTTCTAACTGCCTGAAATAATCCAGTTGGCAGCCATCTTGGTCTGTGAGGTAGACTTCAGTACATAAACCATGTGCTGAGGATAAAGTATAAAAACATAGAGTCATCACAGAACCTCTGGCCTGCCTATCTCTTGACTTCTTTTATGTGGAGACTAAGTCCTTGTGTGTCAGCCTTCATTATTTGGAGGTTTCTGTTCTATGCAACTGAAAGAAGTCCTAACTGATACAGATGTATTAGTACTTCATTAAATCACACACACACACACAAAAACATTTGTGGATTGTAGATGAGCAGTATCCAAAATAATCTTCTGCAAAATATTGCCTAAGGCTGTGTGTTGTAGAAGCAGGAAATGCTTTCGGGGGTAACAAATTAATAGAATTACAAAATTTAAAGTTTATTAGGAAAAGAATTGAATGGTTTGTGGCAATTATCCAGCATGGGGAGAGCTTATGTATGGCAGTCATGCTGCTCGCAGGAAGCTGGTGGGTGGATTGACAGACTTAAAATAGTTATTTCGGAGTGAGGCTGCTGTGAATGTAGAAATAGCCTCAGACAGTTCATGCTCCTGAGAACAAATGCTGATTCGTTATTATGCTTGAACTATGATGAAGTCAGTGAAGGCATCATAGTAGGAAGCAAAACCATGGGGATGCTATTAAGAGTTTAGCAATTCTAGTTTGTGTAGGAATATGGATTCCACTTACCAAAAATAATAGCATATAGGGAAAGAAGAAAGAAGTTACTGTCATTGTTTTGAATTGCTCCTGAGCTATTCCATTGTGTCATGAATTTCAAGTCAAATTTCATGTTATTAGTATTCATTTTATTAGTGTGATGTATGTGTAATGCCACAGTATTACTATACTGATATAATATGATATTATGAATTGTCTTCCACAGATCTAAAGTAGTGCTTGTAAAACATGTAGTGGAAATACACATCAAAGTGAGAGGCAGAATGAGAGAGAGAGGAGGAGGAGAGGAAGAGATTGATTCTAGCCTATTAGCTCCAGTTCTTAGGTACCTAAGTTACTTTCTTGGTTAATAGCACACTTTTGTATCAGTGCTCCTTTGCTTATAGGCCATCATTTTTGTGTTCAATTTTAATCTGTAGCATATCCAGTCATAAGTCTTTCTAACGTAACATTATACTCGTATTACTGCTCACCTAACTGAGCACCTGAATCTTAGTTATAATAGTCAGACAAAATCCACACAATCCAGATATTTATCTATAAAAATACCCAGAAGTATTCTTTAATTGATGGCTTTATGAAGAAAACCAAAGAACTATCTGAAAATGACTGAATCTGAATCTATACTCTGGAAGAAGAACTACGTACTTATTTCTAGACAATTAACTTAGGCATACTTCTATACAACAAATTACAAATGGCATAAAATGGAGTTCTCTTAGGAATTTCTACTTCCTCCTTATCAAGGACCTGGAAAACCATTTTGCCATAGGAATTGTCTGTGTCCTGGTTCAGTGTGGATTCTTTTTCAAGGTTCAGCTGACATTCTTTTGGTCAGCTACAGTGGGCTTGGGTGTTAATGCATTTTGTCCGTGTGATACAATGAATGAAATCTAAGGTCTTGAAATATGGGTAGGAAGTAGACAGACTGAAGAAAAGAAGAAGGTATTCCGAGCAACATGAGCATCTTAAATTTAGACAGCTAAAAATGAGAGTGGCATGATTATTACCCAGAGAGCTGACTGGCCAGACTGTAATACATGCTCATATTTTGTGACTGTGGCAGCAAAGTGTGGATCGGGCAAGAATCTTGGACAACAGATGTTGTAGGTAAATTTGTTATTCCAAGCACCAGAAGCCTTCCTTGGTGTTAGAGAAAAAGGTTCCATGACAAAAATGGTATTTTTCAAATGTTATCTTGCTTGTGCAGTGGTTGGAGTAAAATGGAAAAGACTGTTGTGTTGTTGTTGTTTTTGTTTTTGTTTTTAATTAATTAATTAATTTTATTTTTGGCTGCATTGGGTCTTCGTTGCTGCATGAGGGCTTTCTCTAGTTGCGGTGAGCCGGGGCTACTCTTCATTGCGGTGCACGGACTTCTCATTGGGGTGGCTTCTCTTATTGTGGAGCATGGGCTCTAGGCACGCGGGCTTCAGTAGTTGTGGCACGTGGGCTCAGTAGTTGTGGCTCATGGGCTCTAGAGCGCAGGCTCAGTAGCTGTGGTGCACAGGCTTAGTTGCTCTGCGGCATGTGGGATCTTCCCAGACCAGTGCTCGAACCCGTGTCTCCTGCCTTGGTAGGCGGATTCTTAACCACTGTGCCACCAGGGAAGCCTGAAAAGACTGTTTTAAGGGAAGTTTCAGACAAGAGGATTTAGTTATAATTCAAGTGTAATTAAGAACTCAAACTATGTGGGAAAATGGGGAAGCACAAATGTACAAGGAAGAATCAATTCCACTTAGTCACTCCACCAAATGAGAAAAGGCTATGAAATGACAGAGTCATAGAAGCTAAAAGTGGCTCTTTAGTGAGGTTATTTGATTTATTTATTATTTTTAATTTAGGGATAGTAAAATTATTTTAAAATTAATTTTAAAGGCAGGGATAAGTTATAGTGTGCCTTAGAATTTTCATATATTCCAGACACATAGCATATGTGAATCCTATAGGTTTGGTTTGATTTGCTTTGGTTTGGTTTGGTTTGGTTTGGTTTGTCATAAAGGCTAGAATAAAAAGCATCTATTCAAATAGACACTAATTTTTCTATCTGATGATCTGTATACATTGTGGGACGATGGGGATTTTTGTTATGGTATGAATAACTGCAAATTTCATATTGTGTCTATATGGAATCATCAAAGTCAAGTTGAGACCTAAATCTTTACCTTCTAAACCACTCCTGCTGTACACAGAAATATTTTCATTTGAATGACATGATTAGTGCAGACTAGGAATAAGGTGGAAATTATAGTTCATACCATTATTAATGACCTCAGAGGACTAATTGCTAAATGAGAAAACAAACTTGTCTTGTATTTCTCCTGAACGGATAAACCAGGTGGACAAGACACTTAGCCAACCTCTGCATCACCATGTTATCTCCCAAGTCAGTCACCTCCAGTAGCTAAAACATACTTTATCAAAGGAATTTCATGGTCATTAATTTGATCTCTGTTCCCACCAGTTGCAAAAATATACTTTATCTATTACATACTGATGCTCTTTGATGTTTTACAAGAAGGAGTTTGTGCTTGGTAAATGGTATTACACATTCATTTCTAAACATAGTGTCTGGGGAAAACTGTAAAGTTTATCAAAATAGGATAGATTTTTACATTCGAAACTGAGTCATAGAAGGAAACTGCTTGGTGTTGGAAATGATTGGGGTAAGAATTACTACCTCTCTTCCTTGATTCCTTTTTCTCCAAGCGCTTATCGTCCTCTGATGTGCTATAAATTTAATTATTGATTGACTCTCTCCCATTGACAGACTGAAAGTTCCTTGAGGGCAGGATTTTTTGTGGCATTGTGGGTATTTGTTCTGAGAATCTACTCACATCCCAATTTGTGTGCAGCTGCTAAATCGTAGCAGTCTGGTGAGCAATGTGTGGCTTTAATAACCATGACTCTGAGGGTCACACTGTTCTGTGTCTGCATATTTATTCAATAGATAGGTAATTTGATTATTCTATTTTATAATCCAAATATAATAGTATATACAATTCTGGAAAAAAATGGAGATCTGGGCTTTTCCATTTAATATTGTGAGTTGATAATGCCTTTATAATCTGGTGTTATAAATTTTCATACTTGGCTTTCCTTGTAAATGTTCTCCCATGACTTACTTATAGCCTGAGAGAACTTACTAAATAAATTTTGAAAACTGTAATAAGCAGCAATCCAAATAAAATGTGTTTAAACTGACTTAAAATGCAGGTGGATTCTCCAATTTTCCTCTTGCTTTCACAAATGTTTGCAAGTTGCTTCTTGAGGCTAAAATATCCCAGGAAATTAAATATTTCCCAAGGAGCAAATCCACCATTGATCTGCATGGTGTAAGAATGACAGAAAAGTGTCATAGACTATAATAGAATTAAGTGGTAAACAGGATTTAAATTAAGGCATTTGAGAGCAAATAAAAAATTAAATTTTGTTTCTAAGAGCTAGGAAACATGTACAGGAACAGAAAAACACTGATGACAAAAATCTGGGAGTTTTAAAGTGTTGTTTCTTGATTCAGGTTGTTAAATAATGATAATTATTTAGGAGCTTCTTCCATAGTTTCCCTTCCCACTGGGGCAATTTAGATACATCGGCACAGTTATGTCGCATTTTGTTTTACTTCCAAAACACGCCTCCCCTTTGAATTTCTTCTAATCTTATGTTTATTACCCCAATGGACTATTAGCCATGCCTCCCAAGAAACCCAGTTCAGAGTGTAATGTGTCATTATACTCATAGCTTTTTTATTTTCTGTTAATATTAATAAGAAAAATCTATCTCAGTTTTCTCTCAAATCATAGGACTTTTATATCTTTGACTGAAGGGTCATCATCTTTTTTTTCATTTAAGAAAAAAACACAAAAATACATTTAAAGTCAAGTCATTTTACAACGCCTCAACCTAGTTAAAAAGAAATACTAGTTCTACTTGTGATTATTTGCCCTGATGGGAACAGACTGTGGAAGAAACGAACAAGAAATTATAAACACCATTCTATGTGTCTGGGGAATGAGATTTAGAACTTGTATTTAAAAATGGGTAAGTCTGATTTTCTGAATAGTCAGAGTCCCTCAGAGAAAGAAGTGAATCTACATTGGGCCTAATTTAACAAACAGCAAAGATGTTAGCTTTGTACTTGCTTCTCAACTCTTTTCTGCACGCTATGGATAGCATCACCTTCCTGACTGACACGAAGCAGCAACTTGAGATAAATTGCCCTCTCGAAGTGTACTGAATTAATTTGGTCCTAGTTGA
This sequence comes from Balaenoptera acutorostrata, assembly GCF_949987535.1. Classification (NCBI taxonomy): domain Eukaryota; kingdom Metazoa; phylum Chordata; class Mammalia; order Artiodactyla; family Balaenopteridae; genus Balaenoptera; species Balaenoptera acutorostrata. Next base: position 99,401,568 of record NC_080066.1, read on the forward strand.
AGTAAGGATAGAGAACAAAATGTTTAGAAGTCTGTTTCAAGGTGGGCGTTCAATTTCTTGAGTACGAGCCATTCCCCACTCTTCTTTATGTTTGTAAAGTTGAAGGGTGGGTGGATGGTATTTTATAGTTTTAACTTTTGCTTCTTTTTCTTCATGTAATTTTGAATTGGTTTAAGCAAGTTAATTAGCAATTTGTTTTTCTTCTTTACTGAACAGATGTTTATGTATTTTACTTATTTTAAGTTTGGGCATTTGTGTTTTATAATTGATTAATGAAAGCTTGTTAATCATTATAAAACTTTATTAATTCAAGATCTGTTATGAGTTACATATATAAAAATCAAAGCCTTCGTCCCCTTCTCTGTCAGTGAGGTTATTTCATACAGTGTAATACAGTTAGATTCTTTTGTAATATTCTGCATTTAATTCTGGGATCCACTGACCTCTTAAATGATTTTTTTTAATTTGCATACATTACAGTTCACTCTTGGTATTATAAAGTTCTCTGGGTTTCAACAAATGCATGGTGTCATGTATCCACCATTAATTACAGTATCATACAAAATAGCTTCACTACCCTAAAAAAAACCTCTGCTTTACCCTTTCAACATGCCCACTTTTCCAAACCCTTGGCAACCCCTGACCAGATTACTTTTTCTACAGTTTTGTCTTTTCCAGAATGTCATATAAATGGAATCATGCAGTATTTACCCTTCTCAGTCTTCTTTCACTTAGCATTTAAGATTCATAACTGTTTATGTGAGACTTGATAGTTCATACCTTTTCATCACTGAGTTGTATCGCATTGTATGGATGTACTACAGTTTATTTATCCATCCACCTATTAAAATCTTGGTTGCTTCCAGATTTGGACATTTATGAATAAAGCTGTTATAAACATTCATGTGCAAGTTTTTGTGTGGACATAAGTTTGCAAATCCATTGGATAAATACCTAGGGATGTGATTGTTGAGTCATAGAGGAAGACTGTATTTAGCTTTGTAGTAAACAGCTGAACTGTTTTCCAAAGTGACTGCACCATTCTGCATTCCCATCAGCAATGAATGAGAGTTTCTCTTGTTCCACATCTTTACCAGCAGTAGATGTTGTCAGGTTGTTTTGTTTTGTTGGATTTTAACCATTTTAATAGATGAGCAGTGGTATCACACTGTTGTTTTAAGTATATTTTCTCTAATGGCAAATGATTTTGAGCATCTCTTCGTATGCTTATTTGCCATCTCTATATATTCTTTTCTCAGCTTTTTTAAGGTATAATTGACAAATAAAATCGTCATGTTTAAAGTGTGCAACATAATGAAAGGATTCCCTCCATAAAGTTAATTAACATTCATACATCACCTCACATATTTACTGTTTTTTATGCATGTGAGAACATTTAGGTTCTACTCTTAGCAAATTTCAATTATATAATATAGTCACTATGTTATACCATATTAGATCCTCAGGCCTTATTGATCTTATAATTGAAAGGTGGGTTTTTTTGTACCTTTTAACCACCTGTCCCTATCCCTATTTCTCCTAATCCCAGCCCCCGGCCACCACTTTTCTATACTGTTTCTATAAATTCAACTTTTTTTTTTTTAGATTCCACATATAAGTGGTACCATGCAATATTTGCCTTTCTCTGTCTGACTTATTTCACTTAACATAATGCCCTCCAACTTCATACATATTGTCACAAATGACAGAATTTCCTTCTTTTTAAGTTGAATGATATTTCATTGTGTACTTATACAACATTCTCTATATCGATTCACCTATCCATGGACGTTTACATTGTTTCCGTACCTTGGCTATTAGGTGATTTCCATACCAATTAACATGGGAGTACAGATATCTCTTTGAGATAATGGTTTTGTTTCCTTTGGATATATACCCAGAAGAGGGAGTGCTGGATCTTATAGTAGTTCTATTTTTCACTTTTTGAAGAAACTCCATATTGTTTTCCACAGTTGCTGTACCACTTTACATTCCCACCAACAGTGTGCAAATGTTCGCTTTCTTTATGTTCTCATGAGCACTTGCTGTCTCTTGTCTTTTTGATAATTGGCATACTGACAGATGTGAGGTGGTATCTCATTATGGTTTTGATTTGCATTTTCATGGTAATTAGTGATGTTGACCATTTTTTCCTGTACCTGTTAGCCATTTATATGTTTTCTTTGGAAAAATGTCTATTTGGGTTCTTTGCCCATTTTTTAATGGGGTTATTTGGGGGTTTTCCTATTGAGTTGTATGAGTTTCTTGTATATTATATTAATCCTTACTGGCTATATGGTTTGCAAATATTTTCTCCCATTCTGTAGGTTGCCTTATCATTTTGTTGATGGTCTCCTTCGCAGTGCTGAAGGTTTTTAGTTTGATGTAGTCCCACTTGTTTATTTTTGCATTTGTTGCCTGTGTTTTTGGTATCAAGTCCAAAAAATCATTGCCAAGACCAATGTTAAGGAGCTAACCGCTTATATTTTCTCCCAGGAGTTTTATGTTCAACTCTTTAATTCATTTTGAGTTGATTTTTTGGTAAGGTGTAAGATAGGGATCCAGTTTCATTCTTTTGCATGAGGTTGTTCAGTTTCCTAACATTAATTGAAGAGACTATCCTTTCCCCATTATATATTCTTGGATCATTTGCCATAAATTAATTAACAATATATGCATAGGTTTATTCTGGGCTCTCTATTCTGTTCCATTCATCTACGTGTCTGTTTTCATGCCAATACCATATTGTTTTGATTACTACATGTTTGTAGTATAGTTTGAAATCAAGATGTGTGATTCCTCAGCTTTGTTCTTCTTTCTCAAGATTACTTTGGCTAATTGTGGTCTTTTATGGTTCAATACAAATTTTGGGATTGTTTCTTCTATTTCTATGAAAAATGCTTTGGAATTCTGATAGGTATTTCATTGAATCTGTAGATCACTTTGGATAGTATGGACATTTTAACAATATTAATTCTTCCAATCCATGAACACAGAACATCTTTCCATTTATTTATATCTTCAATTCTTTCATCAATGTCTTATTTAGTTTTTAGTGTACAGATCCTTCACTGTTAGATTTATTCCTCAGTACTTTATTCTTTTGATGCTATTGTAAATAAGATTTTTTTTTAAATCTCTCTTTATGATAGTTCATTTTTGGCATATAGAAATACAGCTTATTTATACATACTGATTTTGTATCCTGAAGCACTACTGAATTTGTTGACTAGTTATGACAGTTTTCTGGTGGAGCCTTCAAGCTTTTCTCTATGTAGTGTCATGTCATCTGTAAACATAGACAATTTTACTTCTTTCTTTCTGATTTAAAGACCTAAATGTAAGGCCAGACACTATAAAACTTTAGAGGGAAACATAGGCAGAACACTTTGTGACATAAATCACAGCAAGATCCTTTTTGACCCACCTCCTAGAGAAATGGAAATAAAAACAAAAATAAACAAATGGGACCTAATGAAACTTAAAAGCTTTTGCACAGCAAAGGAAACCATAAACAAGATGAAAAGACAACCCTCAGAATGGGAGAAAATATTTGCAAATGAAGCAACTGACAAAGGACTAATCTCCAAAATTTACAAGCAGCTCATGCAGCTCAATATCAAAAAAACAAACAACCCAATCCAAAAATGGGCAGAAGATCTAAATAGACATTTCTCCAAAGAAGATATGCAGATTGCCAACAAACACATGAAAGGATGCTCAACATCACTAATCATCAGAGAAATGCAAATCAAAACTACAATGAGGTATCACCTCACACCAGTCAGAATGGCCATCATCAAAAAATCTACAACCAATAAATGCTGGAGAGGGTGTGGAGAAAAGGGAACCCTCTTGCAGTGTTGGTGGGAATGTAAATTGATACAGCCACTGTGGAGAACAGTATGGAGGTTCCTTACAAAACTAAAAATAGAACTACCATACAACCCAGCAATCCCACTACTGGGCATATACCATGAGAAAACCATTATTCAAAAGGAGTCACGCACCACAATGTTCATTGCAGCTCTATTTACAATAGCCAAGACATGGAAGCAACCTAAGTGTCCGTGGACAGATGAATGGATAAAGAAGATGTGGCACATATATACAATGGAATATTACTCAGCCATAAAAAGAAACAAAATTGAGTTTATTTGTAATGAGGTGGATGGACCTAGAGTCTGTCATACAGAGTGAAGTAAGTCACAAGGAGAAAAACAAATACCATATGCTAACACATATATATGGAATCTAAAAAAAAAAAAAAAAAAAAAAAAAAGGTTCTGAAGAACCTGGGGGCAGGACAGGAATACAGACACAGACATAGAGAATGGACTTGAGGACATGGGGAGGGGGAAGGGTAAGCTGGGACGAAGTGAGAGAGTGGCATGGACTTATATACACTACCAAATGTAAAATAGATAGCTAGTGGGAAGCAGCCACATAGCACAGGGAGATCAGCGTGGTGCTTTGTGACCACCTAGAGGGGTGGGATAGGGAGGGTGGGAGGGAGACGCAAGAGGGAGTAGATATGGGGATATATGTATATGTATAGCTGATTCACTTTGTTAAAAAGCAGAAACTAACACACCATTGTAAAGCAGTTATACTCCAATAAAGATGTTGATAAATAAATAAATAAAAATTAAAATTCCAAAATTAATTCTAATGTGATACAAATTGGGGACACATTATATGTATATATTAATTTGGGAGAAATTGACATCTATAAAATTTTCAGTCTCACTATGCATTTATTCAATTCTTTTCTTATGTTTAGTGAAATTTTGAAGTCTTATTCATACAGTTCCTGAACATTTATTATTGACTTTATTCTAGCTTGTTTAAATTTTGGGTGCTGTTTTGAACATGATTTTTTCCTATTATATTTGAATTGGTTATTTATTAAATTTTTTTCTATTTATTTTATAATTGTGCAGTTTACTGAATTCTCTTATTACTTCTAATAGTTACTCAGTTCATTCACTTATTTTCTAGGAAGTTATAGAATTGTGTTTTTATATTTTGGTGATGATGGTGATGACAATGATGATTATGATGAAGAAAAAGCTGTTGATTTCTCACTATATCAGTGGTTAAGCACAGTGTTTATAAACATACACTTTAGAATTAGGAAGATGTGAACTTCTGCAATAGTTATACTTTTTTCCCTTTTCTCTTGCATTTATAATCTTCCAAAACATGTATTTTGTAAGGGATGTTTATGGGCATTCTTGTCTCCGTCCTGTCATTAATGGTAATGCCTCTGGTGTAGCACTTCCAAAAATGATATCCCGTGGATCATTGGTCCCACAGAGTGCTCAACCAAAAAAATTGCACTGTTAAGTAGATTTAGATACAATGCAAACTACATCCTCTACTTTAAGATTCACAGTGCATTTTAGCACTTTAAAATCATCAATTATCAGTAATTTTACATTGTAATATAATATTCTCTAACCTAGTGTTTCCAGAACATTTATGATCTTGGAACTCTTTTATAGAACTCCTATTGATATCCCAGCAATGGTGTGTTATTTTGAAAAAAAAAAATGCTGCTGTTATTTAAATTTCTGAATCTCTATTCATGTGAGATTGGCTAGTCTAGAATTTTCCTTTTTTGTCTGACTTTGTTATCAAGGTTAAATTAGTTTAAAAAAATGAAGCTATCTTTTTTTTCTTTGCCCTCTGTTTCTCCTTTTCTTTTGTAGGGAATAGTTTATATGGCATAGGAATATTTATTCCTTGAAAGTTTAAATTAACTCATTTATGAAACTAAACTTTTGCTTATTTTGATGTTAATATTTTCAGAATATGTGCTCATTTTCTTCCATGATTACTGGCAGGTTCACAAGACATTTTCATTAATCAGTTTGAATACTATCTGCTTTCTTTCAAACAACCCATTTCATCATGATTTTCAAATGTATGTGCATCAGATTTTAAGACAAACTCATACATATTATTTCATAGAATAACATTTTAGTTTTTAAATCTTAATAAGTGTTATAAATATTTTTTTATTTCTAATCTTTACTTATATGTTTCTTCCTCCTACTTGGACTATGCAGAAGATTATTTCCCAAAGTAGCTTCCAGGTAATATTAATTCGGATATAAAAAAATTAGGGAAAAGATCTATGCTCAGAAATGGGGGGTGGAATGGAGAATTAAACGAGTTAGACAAGGTTTTAACTACCAGGTTTCTTTGACATGTTGATTTACCTTGTGAATCTGAATGTAGCATTTGCAAAATTTATTCGACAAGAAGCTCCTTACTTTTTCAATTTACCATTTCAAAAAATGCTGTTGTAGAGGTTCATCTAGTTAAATTTTTTCATTTAAAAGAATCACCTCTAAAGTGGTTCTGAGATTCAGTTTTCAATGTATAGAGATGAGAGAGTTGTTCCCACACAGCACCAATTAATTCTCCAGACACCAGCTGGGTATCCTACAATTCAATTTAATTCTGACACTGTCTTCCCAAAGATCACATCAGATTCTATAGGTTAAGGGTTCAGTCCTATAAGACTGCCCCAACTCCCACTTCAGACACCAGTCACAAGCCCAGGTTGTTACCTGTGCTTCTGTCTGACTGGCCATAGACCAGAGGCTCCCACAATCCCCTCCTTGGGTTCAATTAATTTGCTAGAGTGGCTCATAGAACTTAGAGAAATATTTTACTTACTTGAGCACTGGTTTATTATAAAAGGATACAACTCAGGAACGAGTGGTAAGGAATGCACAGGGCAAGGCATGGAGAAAGATTTGTATGGGTGTCCATGCCCTCTCCAAGCTCGCCACTCTCCCAGCACCTCCATGTGTTGACCAACCCAGAAGCTCTTTGAACCCAGTCCTTGGGGTTTTCTTATGGAAGCTTCCATACATAGCCTTGATTGACTAAATCATTGACCATTGGCAATTGATTCGATCTTCATCCCTTTTTCCTCTCCCCTCCTCAAGGGTTGCAGGAGGCAGGACTGAAAGTTCCAAACCTCTAATTACTGGGTTAGTTCTCCTGGCAACCAGATCCCTTCCGTAGGTGCAGTCCAAAAGTCACCGCATTAAAATAACAAAAGTCACCTTTTTTGCTTCCAGCACTTAGAAAATTCTAAGGGTTTTAGGAGCTCTGTGCCAGAAATGGGACTAAGACCAAATATATATTTCTTATAAACCACAATATCACAATGTCTCAATTCATGTATTTTTCTTTTTTCTAATGCATTACATTTGTTTTATCTATACATGTTTCTTTGCCCCAATTTCCTTAGATTTATTTTATTTTCATTTTTCAAACATCTTGAATTGCAATAACTTGTTCAGTTTTTACCTTTTCTCACTTAATAAATAAAGCATGTTGTGAGGTGATGGAATGTTAATTAGCTTGAATGTAATCATTACATAGGTATACTTATATCAAACACAACATTGTACACCTTAAGTATATACAATTTTTTATTCGTCAGTTACAGTAAGTCCCCTACATACGAACAGGTTCTGTTCCGAGAGCGCATTCGCAAGTCCAATTTGTTCATAAGTCCAACTAAGTTAGCCTAGGTATCCAACTAACACAATTGACTATATAGTACTGTACTGCAATAGGTTTATAATACCCTTCACACAAATAACACATAAAAAACAACAAACACAAAAAATAAAGAAAACATTTTTAATCTTATAGTACAGTACCTTGAAAAGTACAGTAGTGCAGTACAACAGCTGGCATACAGGGGCTGACACTGAGTGAACAGGCAAGAAGAGTTACTTATGGAGGAGAGAGAGGAGGTGGGAGATGGTAGAACTGAAGGACTGTCATCAATAGGAGACGGAGGGCAAGCTGCAATTTCACTCACACCTGAGGCTGATGAAAAGCATGTTTGCATCTTTGAAAGTTTGCACCTTGAAGGTTTGTATGTAGGGGACTTACTGTATATCTCAATAAAGCTGGAAAATTTAAAGCATGTAAAGCTATGAATTTGACTCTGAGTACAGCTTTAACTATATCTCATAAGTTTTTATAATTTGTAGTCTTAGTATAATTTTCTAATATTTCATAACTATATTCCTGATTTCCTCTTTGGTAACAGAATTACTAAGTAAAGTGTTTCTGTTTTTAAATTTCCAGTGATTTTAATGTGATGTTTTTAAATTGTGTAGTTATATTGCTTTGCTACAGGAATATGCCTTCTAAATTTTTTGCACTAGGGAACTGAGTGAAGTTTTTCTTATGATTAGTCATGACCAACTTGTGAAAATTCTGCAGAACTATTTTGCTTCTGTCAATCTTAATATTTCTAAAAAATTGTACTTTATTCATTCATTTTGCACATAACAATTCATGACTTATACATATTCATTGTGCATTTTACCTTTTTATCATAACATGACTCTTTTCCATTATTTTCTGCCTTGGATTCCACTTTTTTGATATTATACCTACTGCTTTCTTTTTGCTTGTCTGTTTAGTCATTTTGTTTAAAGGAAAGATCTTACAGAAAGTACATGGTTTTTTTTTTTTGAGATAGCTTTTAACTTGTGCATTTTACTGCAATAACTATATGTTTATTTTATTTCTGTCATAATGTTTTCTGATGTTATAAAAATCTTTTATTTTTTATTGTGTACTGTATAAATCATAGTATCATTTGTTTTTATCCTCTTAATCTTTTTATTTTCTAAGCTATACTTTAAGCAATTTTGTTCTAATCAGTATTTTTAACGAGTTAAGCAATAGCTATTAGCTCTCCTTCCTGACCACTAAGGACATTAACAACATTGGTATAATTTGTTTTCTTCCTCTCACCTTCTCATTCTGTGGTGATTTTTGGCATTATCCAGGATTTATTATATCTGGTTCCTTATTATATTTTTACCTTATACTTTTCTTTTAAAGTAATATTTAGAACTTCAATTCAGTTTTATAATCTTCTTTGTGAGATATTTAATCTAAATTCTATTGTTTCATGGTTTTAAAATTCGTTGGCAATTTTTTTAACAATGCAGTTTTCCTATTACTGAATTTTTCATCTTGAAATATCCTTCAGTCATTTGAAATATCTCTTGGAGTAATATTTTAAGAAGAGTACATGAGTGGTTTACTTACCAAGTCCTTCAGATATGAGACTCTCTTTCTGTTACTATCACACATAAAAGCCAACTTTGTGCAGGGTACAGAAGGGGCTGAGAAAGTCATGCTAGCAAACTGGTTAGAATACTTTACTCCCACGGGCATCTTTTCTAACATTTTAAAACTATGTTTAATTATTTTCTGTTAACTAACTATATGAGTCCTTAGACTATTGAGAATTATATCTTTATTGCTGCTGTATAAATAGTTCTTTCAAACATAGTCTTTAATTTTTATGATTCAAGCTTCAAAAGGTGTTCTTAATTTTAATTACATGAAATTTGGTGAAAATTTCCATAATTTTTACAGATAATATTCACACTATACAGATCTCAATCAGGCCAATCAATAGTTGGCTTTTGCTTTTAAGACTGAAGACCCCTAATATTCTTCATATTCATCTCTCTTCATTTCTTTTATTTTAGTCTTTTCTTCCTAATATTATTTATTTTTTCTTGATTCACCTCAAACGCATGCCAATTTCAAGGTAATGTTATATATATAAAGAAAAGTTTCTATTTTTGTTTTCAATGGTTTTCTTATAGATAGGCAAATTATTTTGGCCCTTTCACAATAGATAACATTGAGACATGTATACTTGGGAACTGTTCATAATGGCTTATTGCCAAGACCCCTTTATTTTATACATACAGTTTGGGTTTCAAGCTCTAAGCCCATTCATCTGCCATTTTTCTGTCAATTTGTAAGATTCATGGGATTCATCCATAATTACATCATTGTTCACTTAGATCTAAGTCTCACTGGTTTGACTCTTTGTTTAAAAATAGGAAATGAAACAGTACACTTACTCCAAAGGAACTATCTAAAAGTGGCAAAGAGAAAAAACAAGTGATGTACCATATACTATAAAGTCTTCACAGTTGTGGACTTTTGAAGTGAAAAATTAATATAAATAAATCTCTAAGGACTTGAAACACACTGGCTGTTTTGGTATTCTCTATTATAATGAAATTATTAATTAGACTTTTTTCTAATATAAAGCTTTGTAGCGTCATTAAACTGGGAGATATGGGAATTTTGATAAAGCTTTTGATAATATTCAACATTGATATATGATAAAAACTCCAGAAAGTGGACATAGAGGGAACATACCTCAACACAGTAAACACCATATATGAAAAACCCACAGCTAACATCATACTCAATGGTGAAAAGCTGAAAGCATTCCTTCTAAGATCAGGAACAAGCCAAGGATGCCCACTCTCACCACTTTTATTCAACATAATTTTGGAAGTCCTAGACACAGCAATCAGAGAAGAAAATGAAATAAAAGAAATACAAATTGGAAAGAAGTGAAACTGTCACTGTTTGCAGATGACATAATGCTATATATAGAAAATCCAAAAGACAGCACCAGAAAACTACTAGAGCTCATCAATGAATTTGGTCAAGTTGCAGGATACAAAATTAATACACAGAAGTCTGTTATATTTCTATACTAACCAAAAAATATCAGAAAGAGAAATTAAGGAACAGTCCCATTTACCATCAAATCAAAAAGAATAAAATACCTAGGAATAAACCTACCTAAGGAGGCAAAATATCTGTACTCCAAAAACTATAAGACGCTGATGAAAGAAATTAAAGATGACATAAGTAGATGGAAAGATATACCATGTTCTTGGCGTGGAAGAATCAATATTGTTAAAATGGCCATACCACCCAAGGCAATCTACAGATTAAATGCAATCCCTATCAAAATACCAATGGCATTTTTCACAGAAATAGAACAAATAATTCTAGAATTTATATTGAAATAAAGATCCCTGATAGCCAAAACAATCTTGAGAAAAGAGAATGAAGCTGGAGGGATCAAGCTCCCTGACTTTAAACTATACCTACAAAGCTACAATAATCAAAGTAGTATGGTAGTGGCACAAAAACAGACACATAGATCAATGGAATAAGATAAAGAGCCCAGAAATAAACCCACACACTTATGGTCAATTAATCTATGACAAAGGATGCAAGAATATATTTAATACAATGGAGAAAAGACAGTCTCCTCAATAAGTGGTGCTGGGAAAACTGGACAGCTACATGTAAAAGAATGAAATTAGAACATTCTCTAATACCATATACAAAAATAAACTCAAAATGGATTAAAGACCTAAGTGTAAGACCTGATGCTATAAAACTCCTAGAGGAAAACCTAGGCAGAACACTCTTTGACATAAATTGCAGAAATATTTTTTTGGATCCATCTACTAAAATAAAGGAAATAAAAACAAATGTAAACAAATGGTATTTAATTAAACTTAAAAGCTTTTGCACAGCAAAGGAAACCATCAACAAAATGAAAAGACAACCTACTGATGGGGAGAAATATTTGCAAATGGAATTAGCACAGTTTTTCTCAAACAAAATTTATTCATGGCCCTAGTTTTACACATTTCGGGGAAGTTTTTCCTGTCTTATAAATTTAATAACAAGCAATTGAATTATTTTCTCCAAGTTCAAACTCACTTGTTTAAAAGTCCTATTTTATCTACACTTTAAACAATTACATGTAACTACAAGAAATATTTTGCTATCAAAAATATCACTTGAACAAAAAATCTCCCAAATATGTACACTTGAAAAATAATATAATACAACATAATGAGTAAAGGGAAAATGAAGTGCAAGATGGTAACAAACTGAGTCAATAACTATCATGGGAGAGAGAGTCTATAGATCTGGAGCCTGATGTAGCACACAGTTCAGTAAGACCAGTATTTTATATTTCTACACAAAAAGGCTATTTTAAATGTAAATCATTTTTGAATGTCAGTAAGTTGTAAATATCTCATTAATTGCCCTAATAAAATCTATATTGTCCTCAAGAAACTTCAATCTAAAGAACAGAATAGTCCTTCTATAGGATAAAGATTTATGAGCTACAACATGTGAAATAATTCGATATTAAATTTATTAAACCTTGACCTCACAATATCCTTTATTTTGACTAAAGGACAAATAAGAATAGCTATAAAAACTCCAAACTATACACCATACTGAAATTATAAAATACAGATTTATTAGCTGTTTAATGAGAGTAAGGTTATAAACACAGGAGGTAAAATTGAAAACATTAACCTCATTTGAATTTTGTACAAATCAACTTTTACTTACATTTGAATAAATATGATCAAAAAGGAAAAAAATAGTTGTCACTTGAAAGTATTTCTTATTGCTAAATTTTAAGAAATTCAAGGTTTCATTTTTATTGCAGTTTTTTTTTTTTTGAAGGCTTGTCAACATACCCAGAAGATTAAACCAGATCTAAAGAAACATCTACTAGGCCATAATATATTATCTAAATATGTAAATGACTTAATAAGATAGACTATAATGGCTCCAAAGTATACATTAAAGACATATGGGTGCACTTTAAGTTCCCTCTGTGGATTATGATTACCTTGCAGGGTGAGTGGCATGACATCAGTGTGGCCTGCCTGGTGCATAGCAAGGAAAATCTGTGGAAAAGAAGCCATAATAACAAGACCTAGGACTATTCTATACGCCTTTAAGAGTCTCGAACTATGGACTTTGAGGGATACCTTCAGTAATACTGGGTGAATTATGACTTCAGTCATTACAGTATTGCTTGGTAATTCAGGAAAAGAAACACCAATGTCCAAACTACTTTTGATCTAAACTATTTCTCTTAACAAAACGCCCTTCACCAGAAATCTTTCTCAGTGATGCACCACTGTAAGAGGTTGTTCATCTACCTTGTCCTTAAAATCTATGTGCTCTATTATTCTGACTTGGCACAACTTTCTAAATTTCCCCAGCCTTTGATTAGAAATTTGAACAAGAGAAGTCAGACCTCCCAGTGGTGAAAGGATGGATTGTTTGATAACTGCCTTGCTATATGAAGAAACTGATGTCAGATGTACACTTTATATCACATATAAAGGCATATTACAGGTAAATACCTAAATGTGAAAACTAAAACTATAGAGCTAATATAAAAAATTATAGAAAAATATTTTTGTAAACTTGAGGATGGAAAGAACTTTCTTCAGTAAGCCAGCGTTATAAGGTAGGACACTGATGGTTTTGATTGCATTAATAAGTAAGTATTCTATTCAGAAATGATACCATATGCAAAATTAACAGAAAAAATAGACTGTCAAAAACTAATTAGGAACCAGGACAATTAAATGGGGAAAGAACAGTCTTTTTTTTTTTTTTAATTTTATTATTTATTTATTTATTTTATTTATTTTTGCCTATGTTGGGTCTTCATTGCTGTGCGTGGGCTTTCTCTAGTTGCGACGAGTGGGGGCTATTCTTTATTGCAGTGCACGGGCTTCTCATTGCAGTGGCTTCTCTTTGTTGCAAAGCATGGGCTCTAGGCATGTGGGCTTCAGGAGTTGTGGCTCACCGGCTCTAGAGCACAGGCTCAGTAGATGTGGCACATGGGCTTAGTTCCTCTGTGGCATGTGGGATCTTCGCAGACCAGAGCTCGAGCCCGAGTCCTCTGCATTGGCAGGCAGATTCTTAACCACTGCACCACCAGGGAAGTCCCAAGAACAGTCTTTTTAACGAATAGTGCTGGGACAACTGAACATCCACAGGCAAAAGAATAAAGCTGGACTGCTTACTCATACCATACACAAAAATTAACTAAAAATAGATTATAGATCTAAATGTAAGAGTTAAAACTATAAAACCTTTAGAGAAAACAATGGAGCCAATCTTCATGACTTTGAGTTAGGCAACACCTTCTTTGATATGAAACCAAAAACACAACTGAAAAAAGAAAAATAGATAAAATGGACTCCATACAATTAAAAACTTTTATTTTTCAAAGGACACCAACAACAAAGTGAAAACATAACCCATAGAATGGGAGAAAATATTTGCAAATCATATAACTGATAAGGAACTTATGTCCAGAATATATAAAGAATACTTACAACTCAACAATAAAAAGACAAATAACCCAACTTAAAAATGGGTAAAGATTTTAATAGACATTCTTCCAAAGGGAAAAATAAAAACTAGTAAATCAAAACCACAATGAGATACTGCTTCACAGCCATGAAGACAACTATAATTTAAAATATAGGTAATAATGTGTTGGCAAGGATATGGAAAAATTGGAACCCTCATACCTTGCTGGTCGGAATGTATATTGTGCAGCTGCTTTGAAAAACTATTTGATAATTCCTCAGAATGTTAAACATTGAGTTATCATATTATCCAGCAGTTCTACTTCTAGGTATATATCCCCAAAAATGAAAGCATATTCACATAAAAACTTGTACATGAATGTTCATAGTAGTGCTATTCATAATAGGCTAAAAGTGGAAACAATCCAAATGTCCAACAACTGATGAATGGATATACAAAATTTAATACAATGGAATATTATTTGGCAGTAAAAAAGAATGAAGTAGTGATACATGCTACAACATGGGTGAACTTCAATAATAGCATGCTAAGTAAAAGAACCTAGTCACAAAAACAACATTTTTATGATATCATTTATATGAAATGTCCATAATAAGCAAATCTATAGAGATTTGTGTGGCATGTGAATTATATCACAATAAAGGTTTTTTTAAAACACGAAGTAGGAATTTTTTAGTTTTCACTAACGTAAGATGTTAACATTAGGGAAAACGAGGTGACGTGTATATTGGAACTCTCTGTATTGTTTTCAACTTTTCTGTAAATAAAAAAGTATTCCAAAATAAAAGTTAAAAATAAAAACTAGCTAGAGTTTAACATCTAGTACATTAAAGAATTCCTCAATGCAACAACATAAAGATTGAAAATCTGGTAGAAAAAAGGAAATTAATAGATAAATCAGAGAAAATGAAACATTAATGACTAAAATTTTATGAAGAATTTCTCATGATTTAA
This sequence comes from Balaenoptera acutorostrata, assembly GCF_949987535.1. Classification (NCBI taxonomy): domain Eukaryota; kingdom Metazoa; phylum Chordata; class Mammalia; order Artiodactyla; family Balaenopteridae; genus Balaenoptera; species Balaenoptera acutorostrata. Next base: position 99,416,580 of record NC_080066.1, read on the forward strand.
ATGAACAATGTAAAATAAAATAGAACAATGGCATAACTCTTTATGAGATGACAAATATCACAAAGTCAGATATGTCAAGTTTTATTGAAGAGATGTGGGCAAATGAGCACTGTCTTGTTGGGAGTATAACCTGGTGCAGCCATTCTGAAGAGCAATAGGGCAATAGCTAACAAGATTAAGTATGCAAGTACCTAATCCCACCCCCAGGCATGTACCCCAAAGTCACTCGTATGTAATTTCACAAGGGGAAAGATGTTAAAATGTTTATTGCCATGGTGTTTGTGATGGTGAGATGGTGGAAGCAACCTATATTTCCATCATGGAAAGAGTAGATACGTAAAATGTGGGAGATGTAGAATATGAAATACTCTTGAGACGTGAGAAGAAATTAACAAGAGGTTGTTTTTTTTTTCCCCATCAAAGACAGATCCTAAAATTGTGAAAAAAATGAGTGATGAAAATGAGATAAAGCAATATTGGCAAAATAATAGTCTTCATGTAAATTAAAGCTATGTATACAAAAAATATGCATTTTTAAAAATATATACATATTCAGAGACATTTTTGAAGTATTTTGTGGGGGGGGGGCCACTGAAATACTGTTAGGGCATAGTGAAAGATGTACATGTTAAGGTCAGGAATAATGGGAACAAAACAAAATAAATAAAAAAATAATGTTAAGGAAGAGAAGTGTTTTAAGTACTGTTACTCAACCTTCTGCCCTCGAGGTCCAAAAGGAAAGAAAAGGCATAAACACAAATGTAATTCTAGAGCATTATGCACACAAAAATATTGATTTAAAAATATTCATTTCCTTCAAATGATCAAGCTAGATATAATAGTTTTGTGTTGTTTGTAGAGGTAGTAATTAATTTTATTCTTTTTCCTTCACTGCTAAACTTTTGAAAAGTTTTTCCCTACCACTATACTACATTGATCTCCAGCAATTTGAATTCTGCATCAGACCCTTTGAACACCACTCTTGCAGGAGGTTGCAGTGACATCCTGTTTTGTCACTTTACAAGATCTCTGCAGGTTTTTTATATGGCTTCTCTTCATATCTTGGATTCAGAAAAAATTCACCTTCAGTGGACAAAGAAAATGGTATACACGCACACACACACACACACTGGTATATGATTCTGCCTTTAAAAAGAAGGAAATTAGGGCTTCCCTGGTGGCGCAGTGGTTGAGAATCTGCCTGCCAATGCAGGGGACACGGGTTCGAGCCCTGGTCTGGGAGGATCCCACATGCCACGGAGCAGCTGGGCCCGTGAGCCACAACTACTGAGCCTGCGCATCTGGAGCCTGTGCTCCGCAACAAGAGAGGCCACGACAGTGAGAGGCCCGCACACTGCGATGAAGAGTGGTCCCCACTTGCCACAACTAGAGAAGGCCCTCGCACAGAAACGAAGACCCAACACAGCCATAAATAAATAAATAAAAATTTTTTTAAAAAAGTAAACAAACAAAAGCAAAACGAAACACAAACACACACAAAGCATTCAAACAGCTCAGCTATTAAAAAAAAAAAAAAAAGAAGGAAATTATTTCATTTGTAGCAACATGGATGAACCTGAAGGACATTGCCCTAAGTGAAACAAGTCAGACAAAGAAAGACAATATTGTGTGATCTCACTTGCATGTGGAATCTAGAGTAGTCCAACTTACAGGAGTACAGAATGGTGATTGCTAGTGGCTGGGGAGAGAGGTAAATTGGGAGATGTTGGTTAAAGGGTACAAAATTTTAATTATGCAAGATAATTATATGAGTTCTGTAGATCTAATGTACAGCATGGTGACCATAGTTTAAAATACTCTATTTTACACTTGAAATTTGCTAAGAATTTAAGTGTTCTTAGGAAGGAAGGAGGGGAGGAAGGAAGGGAAAGAGAGAGAAATTAGTAACTAGGTGGTGGATATGTTAATTAGCTTGATTATAGTGATCATTTCAAAATGTACACACATATCGAAGTGTCAAGATATACAAATTTTAATTGTCAATTATATCCCAATAAAGCCAAAAAGAAAGAACTCATCTTCCGCATTCTCCAGGGACTCCCATCACCTGACAGTCTTTCTCACAAAGCGCAGCTCTTCTTCCTCTGCCCACCATTAACAGGAGATACTTCCAAATGTTCTCACCTTGGCTCTCTTCTCTTCCTCTTGATATCCGTGTCCAGGTAAATAACTTCAGATATTACCTCAATATGACTGATTTCCCTAAAAGCAGACCAGAATTTCCAAAATATCGCCTAGCAGATGTGCCAGCACCAGCGGCACCTCAAACCGAACAGGCCTCAAATTGAATTAACTTCCCTCACCGACTTCCTCCTCCTATTGTATTCTCAATCTCAGCGAGACTGTTCTAGTCACTTAGGCCAGTGGCCATTGCTAAGATAGCCTTTGCTTCCACAATCCACACTCAGCAGCCAATGAGTCACTTTTATTATACATCCTCAGAGACTTCTAGTATACAATCCTTCCTCTTCATTCCCACTGCTACCATTAACTCATATCTGCTTTGCCTTGCAAATGGTAAGGAATTCTATTTTGGTGTAACTTTGATCCAAAAGATACAAAGTATACTCCTGGAAGAAAAGGAGGTTGGTAAAGTAGGAATCAGAATAGGAAAAAACCCTAAGGCAAAGGACAAAATTAGGGAAAAGACCTACAAATCTCTTTTCCAGGGAGAATAATTTTTAAGAGTGCTTTTCTGATCACACATTGGCCAATTTTGTGCTTTATTTTCATGGGCATGTCATTCTCTAACACACCTGTTCCTAACCCATTTTAATTCTATTTCCTGGTGTGAATGTTCTGCTTCACATAGCCTAACTCCTTACTGTCTTGATTGACTCTGTCATATTAGAACAATCGTTTCCCAAAGGAATTTTCCTGGCTTCAGTTTCTTACCTGTCATTCAAATTTTAAAATCTCATTCTTGAAAGAAGAGATATCATTTTTCACCTACTAGATTGGCAAAAATAAAAAGAATGATTCTATGCAGGTGTGGGAGAAAGAGTTTGGTCTCCAAAGAGCTATAAACGGGGGCAATTTTTTAGAGGCTAACTTGTACATCCAATAATGCTTTTTAAATATGCATATAATTTGAACCAGGGATTCCACTTTAGAACCATATCCTACAGAATTGCTTGCATAGGGAAGTAAGGATGTTCTTTGCAGTATTCTCCATAGGAGAGGAAATTTGAAAACCCACTTACAATGAGCGTCAATGGCGAATATTTAAATTATGGCATATCCATTTTATGTGATTCACATTTGTAAATAATTTTCACATTTTATTCACATTTTTAAGTAATGAAACTGATCTATGTACACTGTATGGAAGTATATCCATGGAAAAAATTTAAAGAATAATCTCATTTCTTAGTAAAACAAAGAACAACAAAAATATACAAATTCAAGTGCATGTGTGTTGTGTGTGAGGATGTGAGGTATGAATATCATATAATTGTATGTATATTGCTTAAAATTTTTTTAAAGGGATATATATTACCAACCCTACCTCTCACAGTGTTTCCAGCTTATTTTTGCTCCCCCTTTTCTGAATTCCTCTGCCATGTTCCAAGGCCCTCCCATATGTCTTGTTGGAACTAGCAATTCTAAGTTTGTTGAGTAGCTAAATCAAATCTTATATATGTTTTACATTTCCTGCATTGCCTATGTAGGTACTCGAAAATACTTGCTGAGTTGGGTTACCTAACCTATGTGAGAGTAGAAAGATATTTTTAAAATATGTTCCAAAATATATATGTTTATGCTTGACTTAGCTTAGAATGGAGTATCTAATAGGATCCTCTGGATGTATTTCAAAATCCACTAAATTACAAAAAAATTAATGGCTAAGGAAGGGAACTAATTAGCAATCAGTCAAAAACTAGACATGTATTGGGTATTCAGCAAGTCAGCATAAATCTTTCTAATCTTTGAGTCATAGTTTGATTCTGTTAAAGAGCCTAATGGTTAGGAACAAAAAGAGAGAAAGTGCATCTTGTTGGCCAGTAGGGGAGGGAGAGAGCTCAGGATCTGATAAAGTAGTGCCAAAGGAAACTTGCTACCAGGGATGATATTTAATAAGTCAACATAAACCAAAAGCTTACTTCTACCTGAAGAAATAGAGCATTGGACAATATATGTTTTCCCAGGAAAAAAAAAAAATGGCCCTGGATATCTCCAGTATTACCACTACTTCCCTTTTCATTATACTAAGTTCCACAAGTTTTCCAGAGCAAATACAGCAAATAACACATAAAAAAGAGTGTTAGTACTGTGTAGGCATTTTCACAACTTAGCATTTTAAGAAATACTTTGTATTACCTAAGTCTGTAATTCTTATAACGTGCCTACAAATAAATAAATACATTATACATTTACATTATATGTATGATATATATATATATATATATATATATATATATATATATATATATATATATATATAATACTCATATACCCATTTTCAGATAAGGACCAGAGAGGTCAAATAGTTGTTCAGAGTTACACAGCTGTAGGTTTCAGTACTAGAATTCAACCTGGATCGGTATAATTCCAAGCTCTTTTCCAGATTCCTTCTCACTCTACAGTGTGATACAACATATTATTGAAATCGATGAAAATAAGAAAATTAAATGCCAAGCTATTTCAAATAAGAAGTCCCATCAATTTATTTACCTATAAAGTGAAGATTGTGATACTTCCTATCTCATAGGTCATGTGTATACAGTGCCAATTTCAGCAGCTGGCTTATAGTAAGGTCTCAAGAAATATTAGCCAGTATTACTGAGGACACTATAGATCAAATCACTCATGTTTTATTGAAATTTGTTTTAGAAATTAGTGTCAGAAAATAATTGTGTTGCTGTCTTATACCCCTACCCCCATAGAACTAGGTTGTGCTTTCTCATCCTTATAAAGAAGGCTAGGTCACGTAGGGCAGTGATTCTCAAATTGGGGGCGGTATCTGGAGACATATTTAGTGGTTACCACAGAAGGGGAGGGAGGGAGATACTACTGGCATTTAGTGGTTAGAGACCAGGGGTGCTGCTAAACAGACAGCAATGCACAGCACTCTACAACAAGGAATTATCCAGTCCAAAATGTCAAAATGAGGTTGGCTTAGGATATTTCTCTCCTTGCCAGGACTGCAGAGAAACTCACAGCAAAACTTTCACTCTCTCATCATTCTACCCATTTCTTACATTAGTATAGATACCTTATTTTTATATTATAACTTTATCACTTTTTGCCATAAAATGCTTCAAATTATTTTTGAAAAGAATTATTTTTGAAAAGAATAAATTTAATTTAAAATGTGTGGGTGAATCCTCCAACCCCATGTGCCATCTTTCCTGATTGATTAGTGGGTAAGTCAACGTGCATTCAGTTGTTCTTATACTTATAGAACTCACTGCTAAATTTTATGTAGCACCCAGAACAGTGTCATGAACAGATAAATGAGGTTTACAATGATTATGATAATGACCTTTCAGCACCTGAAATATTAAAAGGAGTCACAAAGCAGAATGCTGACAATCAATCAATACATGCACAGTATTTATTGAGCTCCTGTAATGAACTCTACTCTGTGCTGGATGCTACGAGGGAGAACTATGTCTTAAACTTCTTTTACGTCCCTTGAGGAGTGCTTAGTCAAGTTCAGAAGAGAGAAAAAGAGTGATACTTTAAAACATGAAATAGATATAAAACTATGTGTCCCTATGTGCTAGGTTGTGTAGAACAGTTAAGTTGCAGTGGATTTCTCATAAGGTAATTAGATACAATGATTAAAAATATTTATTATTAGAGTTTTGCCTATAATTAAGTAATGTGATCATATGTTAGAGTCATTGAAAATGTAGGTAACCCCTTTTTTATCCAAAATTAAATTATTTTAATTTCTAAAAATAGTTTACACACAAATTAAAATAGTGATTTTACTTCCTGAATGTAATAGAGGAGCCTCTGGCTTGTGGTCTCAGCCTAATCTAAGAAGTTGAGGGGCTGATATTGCATTTAATAAATCCCTAGCATATCTGAAGTCCACCCTTGTAATTCTTAAGCTGGTTTAATTTTCAGATTTTAAACATCTATGGGATCCAATAGAATTTATAAATTTGAGAAGCAAGAGAACTGTTTCTTTATCATATTAAATCAATGATACTATTCAGGCCAGAAACTGAACTGATTATTCACAACAAACTAGTTTATGAAAACCAACAAACCTTATCAAGGAAAGATCAGGTGTTCTCCAGAAAGACTGCATGTTAAAAATGAAGATGCACACAAGTTCCCTGGACTTTTTCTTTGGATGCATAATGTGAATATCTGGCTCTGAGATAGTTCAGAATGTAACTGTGTGTTACGTGGGGGACACTTGGCATTCTTTACCTTCAGGGTGGCAATTACCTTCACAATTGCATGCACATGGAGAAGAAAATACACTCCAAATTACATTGTGAACTCTGGAGATTAGTGCATCATTTCATGGACAGTTGAACCTGTGTCCCATATAAATGTTTCCATAGCAAAACAAAGAACATCATTATGCCGTCTTCTAGATTTCCAAGGAGTTTGCATTAGGGTTTTGCCACCTGACTTCCATTACAGGGAATGGGAGTCAGGGGGCTGAGACTGCAAGCCATGCTTTGAAAATTTAGGGGGATGTCTCAGTGTCTGGACTTAAACATTCATCTTTGTGCTCTTTGGTGGCAATTGAGTTAAGATGCATTGCCTCTTCCATGCCTTTTGGGAATGGAATTATATACAAATTGTGTCTGTGTAGTCAAGTATATATACCATAACATATGTAGATGTAGAGCACTTTAAGCCTGCAAAAGGAGTTTAAAATGCTTTATAGTTTGAAGTCAACCTCTGAGTTCTTGACCCTGTAGGAAAATTTGAATAATGACTTCCTGCGTTATTGAAATTGTGAATTAAGGCAGTGTTTCCCATTCTGAGAGTTGTATTGTCAGGGTGAAGAAAATCTCTAAACTTGGAGCTGTTTGATCAAGTTGGGAAGATTTCCTTTGGCTCTTAACTATCACCACCACCCCCTCCCCATCTTGTCTCACCTTTACTCATACTCACTGGGTCATGCCCTTCATTTATAGAACACGGAGTTTGTTTATAGGCTCAGTTTCATGGTTTCTGTTCCATTGTACCCAAGTTGCTTGCAGTTATAGTTTTTCAGAGTTTCAGTTATTGTGCACTCTTTCCCCCGAATTCTTCTTTCTACCTTACTTTCTTTCCTTAACTAAGTTCAGTCTATTCTTTGCATATAAGTTTAAATATAGTTCTGACACATAAAAACATATAAAACGTTCAGTAATGCTTATAAATTATGACCAGTTTTTAGAGAGTGCACAATCATAAAACAGTGAGTAACGTGAAATACAAAGGTTAAAGAGCCAAAAGAAGAAGTGCACATATAGTCAAAGCCATGATACCCAGATCCAAAAATCTCCACTTACCAAGATTCCCCAGGCCTCTACCAATCTTACTTCCCCATTAAGCCCTGGTTATCTGGTAGATGCTCAGAGAAGGTCTCAGTTCCTGAGCCTATCAGATACTTACCACTGAAATGATCTCAGTCACATTACTAATGGACTTGTTTCCTTTAGTCCAATTCCATGGCTTAGAATTCAAAATGGGATATTACAATTAGGTCTTAATAAGATAGGTCAGTATTCATGAATTTAGTCTAAAGAATCTGGGGAGAGGGTCCATTAGTCTGGGAACTATGTTATTGGAAATGTTCAAATAGATGTCTAAATCATAGAATATTAGCAACTAATATGAAATGTCAGGGGAATTCCATGAAGCCAGCTACACTTCTGGCAATTGATCAACAGTCAGGAGAACCCTAGAACTTCAGCCAGCTTTGGAAGACCTAAAATTACAGCCGTCAAGTATTGTTTCTCAAAACGTCTGGAAACTCTGAAAGGCCTATGTATTACTTAAGGCTGTAGGTGCATGGGTTGGTCTCATAGCAATAATATTTATAGCATAATAATGCCTATATTTATGGTACTGTGAGAAGTAATCATTTCTATTATAAACTTATTTTTAAAGCCAACATACCCTTTTAAAATTAGAATTATTTTTCAGCAGTAGCAAATAGAGCATATGGGTTAGGAGGTCCATATTCTGCAAGATTAGTCTGTTTAAAAACTATTTCTCTGTTCTAAATAATGGAATCACAGTTCAGATGTGCATTCAAATACAGAAAGAAAATTGGGCTTCATCATTTTGTCTTTTTCAGAGATGATTAATTTTCCTCATGACTGCCCTCCTCCAACATAAGGAAAAAGTAGGCTTACAATACAATACAGTAACTATAGACCTGTACAATAATTTAAACTATTTTAAGGTAAAACCCTGTGGTAGGCAGAATAATGGTCCCCAAAGATGTTCATACCCTAATCCCTAGAACCTGTGAATATTTTATATTACATGGTAAAAGGATATTTCCATGGAATTAAGGTTATAGACATTGAAATAGGGAGATTAAACTCTTTTTAACCAGATGGGCCAAAGATAATAACATGGGCCCTTAACAGTAGGCCCATGTAAGTAAGAAGAGGAAGACAGAAAATTTTGCCAGACAGATACGATGGAAGAAGAGGCAGGACAGATTTAAAATATGAAATTTGACCTACCATTGAAGCTTTGAAGATGGAGGAAAGGGGCAAGGATTGCTGGCAGCATCTAGAAGTCTGGAACAGCTCAGTTTATAGCCAGAAAGGGAGCGGAGACCTCAGTCCTACAAATGCAAAGAGCTGAATTCTGCCTACAACCTGAATGAGCAAGAAAACGGATATTCTCCTAGAGCATCCAGCAAGGAATACAGCCCTGCCGACACTGATTTTAGCTCTGTGAGGCCCCTGTCAGACTTCTGGCCTCAGAACCAGGAGATTAGACACTTGTGTTACTTTAAGTTGCTATATTTATGGTAACTTGTTATGGAAGCAATAGAAAACTAATTCATACTCTCATTATTTTTTCCTCTCCCTCTAAAAGCCTCCAAAATGGTATGAGGACATATGGAGAGGAGTGTGGCTTTTCTGAATTCAAGACAGTGGAGTGAAGGGCCTAAGAGCCTTCTGTTAGAGCTAAAGGTGGAACTGGTGTGACCTGTGACTTCACAGCCAGGACTTCCTGTCCCCCTCATCGTTTTCTGACTTGCTGGGCTTCAGGAGGCTTCAAGAGGCCCAGAAGCCTCTCTGAACCTCGACCTGTACAGAAATCTCCGAGACAAGGAAATGAAGAGACTAGACTATCTGCCTGTTAATGGAGAGGGTAGACGAGTTTGCTGAGGGAGAGAAACAACACAGGGAGTCCATACACAAATGAGTATCTTCATAAATTGTCTAGCTATATAAGGTCTTCACTGCACCAATTCCCAAAATATCTGTATATAAGCAGTAAGTGTGGGAAGGAAGAAGACTTTATAATGTAGGACCAAAAGCACGGGGTTCAAATCCAACCTCAGCCACTTAGGAGGTATATAATCATGATCAAGTAATATAATATCTCTGATTTTCAATAGTTTCACAATCTGCAAAATGTAAAATATAACACCTCCTATATCAGACTGTTGTGAAGTGTAAGTGAATAATGTAGGTTAAGCATTTAACAAAATGTTTGTTTTGTTTGTCCCTGTTAACAAAATCCTTTTAGGCCTAAGAGTTCATATTTTTATCTGTCTCGTTTCCTTCAGGCTTTCAGTAGAAAAGACACTATTCTCAGATGCTTTCAAATTTGATTTCAGTTTATCTCTAAAATAATTTGCTAATCCCCTACTCTACAGATTGTTTATTCTACTGGACTACTGATTTACTTACTTGTTCATATACCTCCTAAAATATTATTTATGAGAAAATATTTAAAATCTATTATTCTCACATCTAAATTTACTACATAGTTATGTTAAGTGCAAGAAAAATGGATTTTGTGATTAATTTTACTTGATTTTTTATTATTATTAGTCTTTCAATCATTGGAAATACCTGATATTTTCTATTGTAAAAGAAAAGTGTAGACACAACCTCCTTAGATTTATGTATTGAAAGCAAATTTTAAAATTACTGTGCAACAAAACAGGTACATTCATAAGTCTTTTCAAAATATACCTGCACAAATAAAATGCCAGCGATGTTTACAAAAAATTTTAATGAATTTTAACAGGCTGTGAATGAGTTTCCACAAGAGACAGGAGGGGAATACAACTATTACTCATCAGCAGACTAGTAAAATTAAGTAATCTTATGAAAATGGTCTACATCAAGCAAAAAGCAATATATCTATAGGAAAATAGAGTTGGGTTCTTCTTTTAATGTAACGTTTTTATAAATATAAAATGCTTCAATGGCAAATAATTTAACTGAAATATTGTAAATCCTTTCAATTCATGGTCAGCCATAAATAAACATATTTCAAGGACACACAGTGACAGGAACTGTGATGAAAATTGAAGCAAGCTCATCAGGTCTTAGCCCTTGCTTTTAGAAATAGTTTTGATACACTTTTCTCTGTGTTTCTCAGTTAATACAGAAGAAACACTGCACTTATTTCTATTTGAGCTGATGTTACATTTTTTGGTCATGAGTCTTTAGTTTTCTTTCAGAAAATAACTTGATAACAGAACTTCATAAAACCATCAGTGACTAATACCATAATCTAAGCATGAAAATAGGACTTCACCAAATCAGGTAGCACAAATAATTTATATCAGTACTGAAGTTATTCACTTTTCTGTTTGTTTTTATTTCTGTTGAAATCTTTGTTGATGTGAAATTATTATCCACGCTTTTTAGAATGGGAAAGAAGTAAGTAGATGAGGACGAAGTGATAGCATGGGTTAGTGCAAATGTGCACAATGAAAATGCAGTAGGCTAGCTAGAGAGAAGTTTTGGAGTGTAATCACTTCTGAAATGTATTTCTAAAACTAGTCTGGTCTAATCTCCAGCATTGTAACAAAATGACAAGTAATCATCCCACACTAATATCTTTCATAATCTTAGAGATTCTACAATGGCCTTAAATAATGCATTCCGATATCTTAAGATGCTCTTGAATCAAAAGTTTCCTCATCAGTCTCTTCCTGATGTGATTGGTATCTCTTCCCTGTTTTTTGTGGGGTTTTTTTTTTGCCTGCATAAAAAAGGCAGAATAACTACAGCCCACTCCTAAAATCTTACCCCTTCAAATTTTTGAGAGCAAAATTACAGCAACATTTCCAAATTTTACATTATTGCAGAGAGAACGCTCTACTGCTTCGTAACTCTCTCTTACGGGTGTATTGTGAAAGATAATAAAAGGACCACATGATTAGTTTTAAAGAAAGATTGATGTACATAGCCCATGTTAGCATGAGTTAGATACGTTTGATTATCTGATGGGCTCCTTTATGAATAACGTACATTTTGAGCCAGAGCTGAATTAAAGATGCATGGGGCATCCCTGTTAAGTTAGTCAGCAAAACAGCCAGGAACATGCTCATAGTTATTTTTTATGATCTATCAAATTGAATCACCAATCCATTAAATTTAAACTTCTAGCATGTAGCAAATCTGTAATTAAACTAAACTAATTAACATTTTATTCTCATATGAAGAATGCATTTACTCTGTTTATATGGGATTATATTTATAAGATTTTCTACAGACCATCTGCGTGGTCTCTTCTAAAGCACCATCTATCTTATAGCATATTTCCTTAGCAAAAAAAAAAAAGAATCTGTTGGTGCAGGAAATTTATTCACTACTAAAAAAGCCTTTTCCAATTTAGAAACAAAAAAAGAGGTACAATATATTGTCAACTAACTCTGACTGCCTAGAGAAAGATTGATTGTGTTTGCAAACCATATGTTTGATATCTAAATCATGTTCAGAGTCTTTCATTCATGATTGCAGATTGATACAGTCCTCCTTGAAAAATGTATTTGTCTTTTCCAGCACTCATCAAACACTAAATACCCAACTAGATTGCAAGAAGAATCTTTAATTCCATCATTTTACTCTGGTAATTGCTTTTCCTTCCTTATGTTTAACCAGAGTAAATGAACTATAATTTTAAATTTCTCTTGACACTCACTATCAGATGCTGCATAAAACACAAGCAAGGTGAGGAATGATGAAAAAGGCAACAGAAATAAAAATCTTTTCTGCAACAAAAAAGATGTTGCTTACGTGGGTCAGAATCATTACTACAAAGACATCCAGATGCCTTACATCCTATTAATCCCAAATCAGGTACCAAACACCAATGCCTCCAAGGGGTCATGTGTAAGTTGAAAGGCAAGTGCCCCGCAGAAGGGGAAGCCACCTCTGAGCTGCCACTGAGTTGTTGCCAGGTGGGGGGGCCAGCCCTGTGTGCCTCCCTTCTAATTTTTTCCAGAAAGACCAAAATTCTGATAACTTTTGTAAAATCTCTTTACTTTAAAATGTTGGCCACCTCGCCTATTTGATATTGTTGTTGTAATGCTGTCCAGGCCAAGCAAAGTGTATGTGAGAAGAATTCAATCAACCCTTGATCTCTCAGTTTACCGTCTCTTCCTCAGATTTTGTTGCCAGGCAGTATCCTCAACTTCAGAATAACATCATGAGATATACTTTCTAACATTAAGAGTGAGATTTTCTGCTTTCCATATATATATAATTGATATTATTCAGTGGGGAGCTAGGAAAAGTTAGTTGCAGTCGCATTTCTGCCACTGTCTAGTTTTGAAGCTTACAGTGATAGCAACAATCATAAGCACACACATTAGTTAAGTACTTGCTCTTTTGGGTTCATAGCATGGTACTATCTATCCTGTAGCATATTCACTTTCATTCTGTCATCTAATCCTCTTAATAACCCTATTAAGGGCTGTGATTATAATAATCCACCCCACGCTTATAATAAAAAGCATTCTTGAGCACCTAGTATATGCTAGACACCACATAATACATTAATTGTTATTAAACAATGCACTAATTATTAATTATTTAACACTTCAGATCTAGTCCCTGCAATCCTGGATTTTTATATCCAGTGGAGAAGGTAGACCATAAATGATAAACTGTGCAAAGCAAATCCTGATAAGTGTCACAAAGTGCTTAGAGTAAGTTGCCTAAGGGCACACAACTAATCAACTGCAGAACTAGAATTTAAAATAACAAACATTTATTGAGCACTTACTATATGCTAGGCACTGTACTAAACACGTTACACAGATTAGCTCATTTAAACCTCAGAACAGTTCTATGAGTTAGTTGCTACTACTGTTCCCATTTTTCAGATGAGCCACCCAAGGCACAGAAATGGTTAAGTGATATGTTGAAGATTGCACAGCTAGTAAGTGATGAAGCTCGGTTTTGAATCCAGTCAGCTATGTTCTTTGCCACAAATCATTCTGTCTTTGTTAGGTAAGTCACTTAGACCCTCTGCAGGCTCAACTATAAATTCTTCACCTACTTTACTGAAGTGTAAATTGTATTTGGATATATAGGTGGGAAAGCCCAAGAGGAGGAAGGGAGGATTGGACTCAATGATTTATAAGTTGTCTTTCTGATCTACGATTTAAATTTGAATTTTTGGTAAAGTATGTTGATCAAGATTGTGTCTCTTTTGCACTGAGAAATTTTTTGGGTTGTTATTGGTATTCAAAACATTCTGGGCATAAATTTACTGAATAGAATTTTCTTGTAAAACCATTCTTAGATCAGATATGCCTCACATTAAATCTTAATAACATTTAGTCTTGTATACTTTCAATGTCAAATCCAACTCACTGCTCTCAGATTATTAGCCAGGATATCTTCTTTTCAACAACTGTTGGTTATCTTCTAGGCTCTAGGTACCCAAATAATCCATTTTCTTTCATTTCTCTCAGTCTTCTGGAATATAAACTTGTGATATCATTAAGCTCAAGCCCCTCTAAAAAGTAGTTTATATTTAGATTACAAATATCACAAGGTCATTCCTCATTCATTGCAAAGGATGGCCATTCACCTGTGCTCCAGCATCTGGATTCTTTTGGTAATAGAAATAGCCAGAACAGAGTATTATTATGAAAATTTAGATACTGTGTGAGGAAGAATTTCTATAATGTTTATTGCTTAAGAATAGTACTAAAATATAGTTTTGACGTAAAATGATTCAGTCCTACGTAATATCAATTACATAGAACGGCATTTGTCATTTGGCTACCAGGATTTTACTTTAAACCATAATCAATATATTCCAAAATGTATCTTTTCTGGCCTACCAAAATAGAATATCAAATATAGCACTTGTCAACATCACCATATCAGTAGGAAAAACACTTGGGAATAAAATTATATATATATATATATATATATATATATATATATATATATATATATATAATTTATATATAATATATATTACATTAATATAAATAGTAAAAGTATTATTTTACATATATGAATAGGCTAGAATAAATTGCCATATACACAATAACCATATAATTCTAGGGGAATGAAGTATGATCTACCATCATGGTGGAACAAAAGTTTTCCTTCTAATTTGGCATGTAACATGCTCCTGAGACATGACACTGCAGCAGCATTTCCAAATGGCTTATATTTATCATAGACTAGTGAGGAAATCCAGATAACATTTTATATTGATGGCTCTGCATCTATCCCAGAGAATTTATACTCAAGAACACAATCATATAGGATTCAACTGCAAAAGCACAGGTGAAAAGGAGAACATCTGGCTCTTTACAGGGCCTCAGAGGAAGTGACCTGATATGATGGAAGTCATTATAATCACAAGGTCCTAATGCACTTTAGAAAAAATGACATACTAACCTATGAACTACTATAGTTAATTAAAATAGTCTCCAGGGAAAACCATTAAACTATGCTAGATAAACATTCCTTATTAACATCTGATGTTTTGTATCTCCTCAGGATACTCCAGTGAAATCTGTTATCCTTTAATCAAATCTCTCTTTAGGAAAATATGAATGTTTTAATATGTTGTGAACACTGGTCTCTGGACACCATAATTAAATTTTGGTAGAATGAAATTATTCACCTGTTAGTTATCTGCAGGTTTTAAACAGCATCTTACATGTTACATCCCAGCATGTTATAGCTGGTAAACACCTAAGAATTCATTTAGTATATCTTGAAGAAGCTACAGCCCAAAGACCTACTAATGCATTTCATAGCACTCTCCATATTATTTTGATTATGACCAGGAAGTATCTGTTTACTTCCAAGTTTGTCATTCTATGTTCTAACCATCAGACCCTTCTGTGGGCCTGTATCAATCTCTAGATTCCCTCCAAAGGGAATGTGGACTATTTGGAGGCTTCAGAGGATAGTGTCAAGCATAATTCACATTGAGGGTAACAGATAAAGTATTAAAGGTTTATGAAGCCTTCAGCAGAAAAACTAATGTGAACATTGACCTTTTTTTTTCTATGTAGTAATTTATAATCTGTATTTTGGTATTGCAGAGTTTTCCTTTCCTGCTCTTTGATTGTGCTAAATGGAAGCCAAGGACCAACCATCCACTAAAGATAGAAAAAACACATGTAGAACTTAGAGCAACAAACGCTGAACTTAGAACAACTTTAGATGATTCTCATGTTACATGTAAGAACCAAATTTCTAAGTCATTATTGTGAAGCTAATCTGAAATCCTTATTTAGAGGATTTCATAAAACAAAATTGCTTCTTAACAGTCCCAGACATCATATAGGCTCTCAGTGTGGGCTACCGCAGTCATTTTTGAATCCTCACTCCCTACCACTTTCCTGTGCATATTCTACAATGTAGCCGTTATGGTTAATTTTATGTGTCAACTTGACGGGGGTAATGGATGTCCAGATAGCCGGTAAAATATTATTTCTGGGTGTGTCTGTGAGGTTGTTTCTGGAAGAGATTAGCATTTGAATCAGTAGACTGAAGATCGCCCCCACCAATGCAAGTGGGCATCATCCAATCCACTGGGGGCTTGAATAGAACAAAAAGGTGGAGAATGAGCAAATCTTGTCTCTCTGCTGGAAGCTGGGACACCTCTTTTCTCTTACCTTCAGACGTCCAAATTCCTAGTTTTTGTGCTTTAGGACACAGATTTACACTATTGGCTCCCCTGGTTTTCAGTCCTTCAGGTTTCCTGGGTCTCCAGCTTGCAGATGGCAGATTGTAGGGCTTCTCAGCCTCCATAATTGTGTAAGCCAGTCCTTCCTAATAAATCTCTTTCTGTATATCTAAATCTATAGATAGCTAGACCGATAGAATGATAGATCGATAGATAGATAGATCCTATTGGTTCTGTTTCTGTGGAGAACCCTGAGTAATACAGTAGCTATGTAAATTTCCCAGCCATGCATAATTTTTTGTGCCTCTGAGTGTTTGCACAAACTTTTGCCTAGTTGCTCATTTTTCCCATGAAAACTTCTGCTAATCTTTTAAGATATAGATCAGATATGACCAGCTTTCTGAGACCCTCTCTGATTCCAGATGCCTTCTTTTTCTTTTGTGCATAATTTCCTTACCTAAATTATAACTCTATTAGAATGTATGGAACATATATTATGACATTATTATATATTAAAACTGTTAAAAATATAATAACTATTATGATAAACATAAAGCATATCTTTGTTATGTGCTTACTTCTTTACCTTAATGTGATATATTTGAGAATAAAGGCCATTACTTATTCTTTATTTCAAAATCCTGACTTTTAGCAGAGGAGTTAGCAGATGGTAGGTGCTGAATAGGTATAAACTGTTGCATATGTTATTATTATTCGATGCTCAATAACAATTTGGTAATGGGATAATAAATGATTGCTAAAAATAATATTTCATATTTGCATAAAACTTTACATAAAGTTAATAGTAAAATATTTTATTTTCTACAATATTTCAAATACTTCACCTTTCTTGATATTCAAATAACACTGTGTTACTACAAGGCAAAAAGTACGTTCATTTTATAGATGGAAGCTTAAGAGAGGGAAATGTAGATGTTAACTAGATAACACTAAGATGTTTCTAGCTTGGAAAATCTATAAAGCAATAGCAGTGTTGATAAATATGGCAACTTATATACTTATTTATCTCTTCTCTCTCTTGAAATCTCATTAAAATTGCTATAAAATATTTTTTTAAAGTGAGTTTAAAATTAAGCAAAAGAGAAATTATGACAGTGGAGAGGGTAAAATACTGAAGACTAGATAATAGTCTTGCTGGCTTGGAAACCTAAATATACATGTCAGGGATAGGGAAAAGGAAGGGAACTAAAAAAAAGTCACTTCCCACACTAAACCTTTGTAAATGCTGGGGAATTTGAGGTTCCAAGTACCTCTGAAAGTGATGCATGGTGAGGCTGAAAACATGAAAATCTGAATGGAAGATTGTATAGAGAATATCAAGGGGTCCTCCAGGTTCCCTTCCTGATCCTCTATGGACTCCAGCAGAAGGCTGGAGATTCTAGAATGAGAATTGAACTGGACTTGGTGATAGGCAGGCTTGTCCAAGGATTGAGTGGGGTACTATTCTTAAAACAGGGAATTATGGGAAACTCCACATCCTGAAATTCATCCCCTGAAAGGGGAGACTCTGGAAGTAACTGAACAAGTAAACTGGAAGGAGAGAAAATGTGATCAGAGGAAACAGCATACTTGAACTAATAATTTTAGAGTAAAAGGAGATATGGGTAATGCTAAGATCCAGGTGTGCCAATGGAAGTACCTTGCTGAGGTAGAGTGGAGATGAAGGTCCTTGGAGATGTAGAGATCATCGGTCTGACAGATAGCATATTAGTTGAACCTTCCATTTGGACAAGAAGTCACTCAGGATAATCATGGGATTTTAACACTTAGGGCTCTTCAGTTGCAAGCAACAAGCTGGTAAACTAACTGACTCAATTGACACTGGTAACTTAAGCAGAAAGGAGGAATTTAATATAAGGATATGTAGAGTAGCTTATAGTATTCTATAAAAAACTGAAAGATTAAAAAAACTGAAGATACTTTCTTCTGAAAGAATAGAAACCAGAATGCCTCCAGAGTTCTAGGTAGCTGGAATTGATCATCTTTTCTGGACACCATTTTGGAAGGAACTCAGCCCCACTTTTCATCCTTTCTCAAAACTCAAAATTCCCAGAAAAGAGAAGAATCAGATTAGCCTAGTTTCAATGATGCACCTCTTGGCTAGTAAAGGGCAGAGAGCCTTGATTGACATTAAGAGTGACATTAAGGGACTTTCCTGGTGGCGCAGTGGTTAAGAATTCACCTGCCAATGCAGAGGACACGGGTTTGACCCCTGGTCCAGGAAGATTCCACATGCTGTGGAGCAACTAAGCCCATGCGCCACAACTACTGTGCCTGCACTCTAGAGCCCGTGAGCCACAACTACTGAGCCCACGCAGCACAACTACTGAAGCCCGCGTGCCCTAGAGCCCGCATGCCGCAACTACTGAGCCCACGTGCTGCAACTGCTGAAGCCCTTGTGCTCTAGGGGCCCGCGTGCTGCAACTACTGAGCCCGCGTGCCACAACTACTGAAGCCTGCGTGCCTAGAGCTCATGCTCCGCAACAAGAGAAGCCACTGCAGTGAGAAGCCCATGCACCATGGGCTACAACGAAGAGTAGCACGTGCTCGGTGCAACTAGCGAAAGCCCGCGTGCAGCTACGAAGACCCAAAGCAGCCAAAAAGAAAAAAGAGTGACATTAAGAAGTAGTTGCCCAAAGTAAATGAGGATGCAACTACCAGAAAAGATGGAATCATTGCTGGACAGATAGAAGTAACATATGTCCACTACAGAATCCTATTGGTAGCGTGTAGGATTTTTACTCTAACTTTATACAGTAAATACTTAACTGTGTACATAGTTACCATGTAATAATGAATAAACACCTTAAGTTTCTTTTAGTCTTTAATTTCAGTTGATGAAAATAATCTTAAACCCAGAATTATCATATGACAGTATGAAAATGCAAGCCTATTCTAAAAAAGAAACTTTTTTGAATATAAAAATAAGAATACATATTTTATGAATTGAATAGATTAAAGAGTTTTAAAGTTCTCTTAAGACACCCTTTCTGATACTTCACTTGATTTGTACTACATAAGAAAAGGAGATATATATTTACCAAAAGTTAATAGTAAAAAAAAAAAAAAAGCCTCAGTAACAAAACAGGTTTCAGAGTCCATATTCTTTCATGAACTTTCAATTTATACGCATTTTATGCTGTCAAAAACAATAGACTCAGCTGTGCTTAAGTTTATGGCTCTGGGGAAGCCTGATAAGATTGAACATGTACCAAAACTTGTGACAGAATCATGATGACGCCCACCCATTTGTCTCGCTGGCCCACAGTGACTAATTTAAATGTTTGTTCATATAAACTAAACTGGTAGCAGGAACATATCATTCTGATTGGTTTATTTGCTTACACAAAAAAACTAAACCACCAGGAGGATGAAACAGCTAAGAGTGAACAGATCGAAATGTCAGCAATCTCTCTTCCATTTTTGAATTTTCACTCAAGAGTAAAGGTAATTTCTTGAATAGATCTGTGGTTCCTTACTTTCCTACCTATATCACCTAACATTTACTGAATAAATGTCCTTGAAGCATTATAGTAGTCTAGGTGCTAGTTTAATAAGTACTTAGATAACAAAGAAAGAAAAGCAATAATGGGTATTTTCAAACATGCTTATGATAACAGGAATCCAACCTTTTATTCCCAGTCTACTCTCCCTAAGCTAATTTAGTTTCTTTATTCAAATCTGAGTGGGTCTCTTGAATATGTCCTTGTCTTAAATTTTTTTGTCATTTTTTTCTTTCTTAGTATATTTTCTTTCTTAGTATATACTAAGAAAGTACTAAGAAAGTATACTAAGAAAGTATTATATACTAATAATTACTATAGTATATATTATATACTATATTATAGTATATAATTATACTAGTATAATTATATACTATATATATTATATAACTAAATAATAAGTATAAGTATTATATACTTTATCAGTATATAATTTATAAGCAATAAAATATATCAATTTTAAGTGATCAGTTTTAATTCAATGAGTTTTGATGAATGTAAATATTCATATGGCTACTACCAGTCATGATCTGAACATTACCATCACTCCAAAAGGTTTTTCGGTATTCATTAGCAAGCTCTCCCCCAAGCCCCTGGCAAACACTGATCTGCTTTTTGTGGCCTACAGTTCTGTTTTTTAAATTTTAATTTAACATAATACTTTTGAGAGTCATCTGTGTTATTATGTATATCAGTAGTTTATTCCTTTTTATGGTGGATGGCATTCCATTTTATGAACGTACCACAAATTGTGCGTGCACCATGTGATGGACATTTGGGTTGTTTCCAGTTTGAGACTATTATAAATAAAGTTGCCATGAACATTCAGCTACAGGTATTTATGTACATCTAAATGTCATTTCTCTAAGGGTAACACCTAGGAATGGAATTACTGGTTCACATGGTAAGTATATATTTAACTTTATGAGGAACTGCAAAACTGTTTTTCAAAGTGTCTGTGCCATTTTGCATTCCCACCAGCAATGAGAATTCCAATTGTTCCACATTTTTACACTCACAGTTTTACAGTTTTAACTCTTCCAGTTAAAACTATGATTTACTTCAGGTTAAATTTTAAAACAGCTTGAGGTAATGGTTGAGATTGTTCTCTTTTTTTTCTTTTGTACATGGATATCCAGTTGTTCCAACACCACTTGTTGATTAGATCATAATTTCTCAATGAAAGTGTCTTGGTACCCACCCTGAAAAATCCATTTATGGACTTCTGTTTTACTGATCAATATTTCTATCTTTACTGTGGCTTGATATTAGATCTTGAAATCTATAGGTAGTGTAGGTCTTGTGCTTTGTTCTACTTTTTCAAAATTATTTTGGCCAATCTAGGTCCTTTCCATATACGTGAAAATTTTAGAATAAGCTTTTAGCAACTACGAAAAGTCTTCTGGTATTTGATTGGAATCAAGCCAAATTTGTCGATCAAGTTAGGAAGAACTGACATTTTAATAACATTACACTTTAGTTAAAAATAAATAATATTACACTTTCTAATAATCCATAATCATAGTGCCTCTCTTCATTTGTTTGGGTCTTCTTTAATATGTTTTGTAATTTTCAGTGTACATGCCTTGCATATATTTTGTTAAATTTATCCCTAAGTATTTCATATTTTTGAATGCCATTGTTGCTTTACTTTTGATTTTCAATTGTTTGTTGCTAACATATAGACATAAAATTGATTTTTGTGCATTAACCTTGTATCATGCTACCTTGTCAAATTTGGGCTTTCATAGATTCTTTGGAATTTCTATAAAGATGATCATACCAACTGTAAATAAAGACTTTTATTTTATTTTTTCCTTTCCAGTCTGTAAGCAGTTATTTTCATTTCCTTATAGTACTGGCTAGGAATTTCAGTAAATTGAATAAAAGTGTCAAGAGTAGACATCCTTGCTTTGTTCCCTATTAGTGGAAAAGAATTTAGTACTTCACCATTAATTATAAAGATAGCTATATATTTTTCCACAGTTACCTTTATCTAGATTGAGAATGTTCCCTCCTCTTCTAAATAGGCTTGAGGCTCTTTATTATAAATGTATTTTGAATCTTGTTAAATGCTTCTTCTGCATCTATGGAGATGCACATATGGATTCCTTTTTCATCTATTAGTATGGAGAATTACATTGATTCATTTTTAGACATTAAGCCAACTTTGCATTCCTGGGATAAACCCCACTTAAGTCATTATTAATCACCATTTTTAATATATTTCTGGGCTTGATTGCTAACATTTTATTAAAGCTTCTTTCATCTATGTTTATGCAGAATTCTGATCTCTGGTTTTCTTTTCTTATAATGTCTTTGTTTGCTAACATGGTAATGCTAGCCTCATAAAATGAGTTGAAAAGTTTTTTTTTCTTTTGTTTTTTGGAGGAATTTTTGTACAATTTCTTTTAAAAATGCTGGTTAGAATCTGTCAGTAAAGCCACTTGGGCCTAGAGTTTTCTTTGGGGGAAGATTTTAACTTCAAGTCCAATTTCTTTAAGAGATCTAGGATTCTTCAGGTAATTAGTTTCTTGAGTGAGCTTTTTTTTTTTTTTTTAATAAATTTATTTATTTATTTTTTGGCTGTGTTGGGTCTTCGTTGCTGTGCGCGGGCTTTCTCCAGTTGCAGCAAGCGGGAGCTACTCTTTGTTGCGGTGTGTGGACTTCTTATTGCAGAGGCTTCTCTTTGTTGCGGAGCACAAGCTCTAGGCGCGCAGGCTTCAGTAGGTGTGGTGCACGGGCTCAGTGGTTGTGGCTCGCGGGCTCTAGAGCACAGGCTCAGTAGTTCAGTAGTTGTGGCACACGGGCTTAGCTGCTTCACGGCATGTGGGATCTTCCTGGACCAGGGCTCAAACCCGTGTCCCCTGCACTGGCAGGTGGATTCTTAACCACTGTGCCACCAGGGAAGTCCCTTGAGTGAGCTTTGAAAGCTCTTATCTTTTAAGAATTTGCCCATTGTACATAAGTTGTTCAGTTTATTGACATGAAGTTGTTCATGATATACTCATATTATACTTAGGCCTGAAGGATCCATAATGATGTCCCTTTTCTCATTCCTCACATTGGCAATTTGTGTCTTTTCTCTTTTTTTCTGATCAATCGACTAGAGGTTTATCAATTTTATTAATGTTTTCAAAGAAACAGGTTTTGTTTTCATTGTTTTTTTAAATTCTGTATTATTTTTCTGTTTTCTATTTCATTGATATTAGCGTCTATATTTATTTATGTTTTTCTTTTTTTAGTTTCTTAAAGTGAATGTTTAGGTCATTAATTTAAGACCTTCCTTCTTTCTTAATATGAGCATTTAATGCTGTAAATTTCCGTGAACATTGATTTAGCTCCATCCCACAAATTTTGGTATGCTGTGATTTATTTTCATTAAGTTCAAAATATATTCTAATTTTCCTAGTGATTTTGACTGGAAGTGGTGAAAAATTATAAGATTTAAGTATATATATGTACATATATATGATAAATTGAGATGAATTGATAAGGAATAAGAAAATGAAAGTCAAGCTTGACCTTCTTCACAATTTGTTAGAGGACTGGCAAGATGGGATTGTATTTCACATGATCTTGGCAGCATCTATTGAGATTACTTTCAGTTTGAAGTTGCACATTTTAGAGAATATGCATGGTCTAAGACCCTCAGAAAACATGCAAAAATTTCACCTCGATATACTGAATAATGTATGTAAACTACCATTGCCAAGAATGAGAATATTTTGATAGCTTGATGGCTCTGACACATGGTAATATATAGACTTACTCCTTGTGAACTAGCTTAAATCCCTTCTCAGCAATATTTCATCTGGTCAGATCTGAGTGCCGAACAAGGGTTTCACTGTATATATTACTTGTCCCCAACTTACCTTTGCAACATCTTCCCCATCATGTCCTCAGTCCAGAAGTCCCACTGTGTTCCTTACCATTCCCTGGTTACTTGGGTACTTTCCACATTTTTTCAATATCTACCCTGCCTCCAAAACTCTTTCCCTTTTACTCCACAGAGAAAATACTTTTTATTCTTTAAGAATTTGCTTACAAGTCACTTGATCTGAGAAGCATTTCTAAATCCACCTCCTTCTGCTCATTTCTCATCCCAGGAAGATTTTGTCACTCCCACCCCCACCCCTCCATACAGGGAGGGGCATTTACTTGGTACTACAGATCACTTCTGCAGCACCACTGTCTCCCTAAGTGTGAGGCCTAGTATCCATAACACTACTTAGCATATGGTATAAAATTCAGTACTAATAATAGTGGTCAGCATTGAGTCTTTTACAGTGTTTCAGGCACTATGCAATTCATTACCTAATCAATCCCCACAACAAGCCCATAGGTAGATCATGATTTTTTTTACATGAGAGACCCTTAGAGAGACTGAGCAATTTTGCCAGTTAGAGCTGGTATAGGCAGGGCTGAGATTCAGATCCAGGCTACCTGACTTTCCAACCAGCTCTCTGAATCAGTAAGCACAGTGCCTCTCCCAGTGGTTGCCAGATTGAACTGTCTAATGCTCTAGAGTGTGTCAAGGCAATACTAACAGTGTCTCCCAGTGTCTCCTGATATTAAGAAAAATGGAAAACCCTTTCACAATAAGAGTTGAAGCTTTCTACTTCATAACCTCAAAACCACAAAAATACCCAAGTATATAACAATTTTTTTTCCTAGAGATTTACATGAAACATATCAAAATTGACTATGGGTCTGTGCATTTAAATTTTTATGCAATGGCAGCATATAGCACAGTTCTTTCTAGAGGAATTCTCACCAATTTAGACTATGAGGAGATGCATATAAATACTTGAAATGTCTTGAAAAATGTGTACATAACACCATGAGGAAGGTTACAAAGTTTTCTGGTTAGTAACTTGAGTGAGATAATCCCAGCAGAGATAAAGGTACATTTAGGCATAAAAATAGGTTGGGTTGGTCCTCCCTGCCCCTGGAAAATGGGTCTTCCAATGGAAGAGCACAGGTGGCACCCATGTCAGGATGCACTGCCACGGTGTCTGTTATTGACAGAGAGCTGCAGTCAAACCCAACTTGAAACTCAAATGAGGTTTGAGTTTGTGTCCTAAACTGAGCCTGAATATTTTCAAGAAGAATAAATTCAGTAAATAAGGAAGGTCTGTAAATTGTCAAAATACAAATATGTCATCAAGCTTTAACTGTACTTCCAAGCTCAAGATGAGTAAAGAACCTGGAGGAACAATGGACACTACAGAAACATCTTGGAGTCGGTGGGTGGCAGCAGGTCTTTGTTTCATTGAAGCCATAGAAAATATTTGCCAAAAAAAATAAAATGGAAGAAAGAGCCGAGTCAAAAGCTTTGTCATATAGCCGTAGTAGAAGAAAAAATGACTAGTTGAAGAAAATATCCTCAAATAGAATCTGTTTGTTCCACTTCAACCTAAAAGCACTCCCTTAGGGCAGTCTTCTCTCATCTCCTGACTACATTAAATCTATTGCTGTACCTTCTATTCGTACTTTCCCTGGGCAGCACTTATCATAATTTTATTTATATTGATGTGTTATTTGTATGATTGTTAATTACTGTTCCCCCACTAGACTGTAGATTTCTTAGGAGCAGACATCGTGTCTCGCTTACCATTGTATCTCCTTTTTCACACATGCATGAGGTGACAGGTGTTTTAAAATTACTTGATGAATGAATGAATGACTATTCCCATGCAAACTCTAGATGGTGCAGAGAAAAAAAATAGTATGATTAACTTTTAACACTAACATAGAAACAGGAACTAAAATTAAGAGAGAAAATAAAATTTCTAAATCTAGAACCTGGGTTCACCTAGAACTATCGACACTGAGTCTACTTCCAGTTTCTAATAAGACTTTTGATTTGAATCTGTGACAGCAACGGGGGAGAAAAAGCTCTAGTAAGAGCCTTTCAGTCTTGCTCAGAAATGTTACCATGTTGAAGCCCTAAAAAAAAACCCCTCAGAATATTTACAGTATAATTTGAATTATTTAAACTCAGAGTTCTCTCAATTTTTAAAAAAATTCCTGAATCCAGAATTGTTGTATTTTTATAAAAAATGAATTAGAAAACTAAAGATATACCTAGGTAGGTATGCAAAATGAGTTACATTGTATATGTTGTTTTATAGGCTAAACATGTTAAACATGAATGTTGCAGCTAATAACACTCTGGGCATGCTATGAATTTATGGTGTCATATACATTGCAATTATTGATTTACATAAGTATTGTAATTTCTCTACCAGTGCAACAGATTTTAACTTGAAAGGACCATAAATGGAGAAACCCACTACAGTTTAAAGTTGGCAGCTGGTGAGGAGATGAATTCCAAGTCAGAAGAGGGAGTAGGCAGAAGGTTCCTGCTGTTTCCTAAGCAGAATGTCCCTGGGTGATACATCTGCTATTGAAACATCAAAACACATTTCATTGTGGAATCCTCCACACATAATTAATCCAGAAAGTATTTAACTTTATTTGGAAAATGAAAAGATATACACATTCCTATTTTTAAGAAAAAACTGCCAAACTCTTTTAATAAATATTGACTTTAGTGATAGGCAGACTATGCACTTTCTAATTCCTAAAACATGTGGATATGTTACCTTACATGGCCAAAGGGACTTTTCATATGTGAATGAGTTAAGGATCTTGAAATGGGACAATTATCCTGAATTATCTAGGTGAATCTAATGTAATCAAAAGGATCCTGATAAGAGGGAGACAGGATGGTCAAAGTCAGAGAAGTCCATGTGACAGTGGAAGCAGAGGTCAGGGAATTGCCATTGCTGGAAAGGACCCACCAGCCAGGGAATGCAGGCAGCCTCTAGAAGCTGGAAAAGGCAAAGAAAGGATTTTCCCGCAGAGACTCCAGAAGGAAAAACAGTCCTGCTAACACCTTGATTTTAGACCTGTAAGACCCATTTTCAGACTTCTGACCTACTATTCTGTAAGATAATTTGTCTTGTTTTAAACCACTGAGTATGTGATAATTTGTTTCAGCAACTATAGGAAACTCATAAGATTTACATTTATGCTATTGACCTCTATTATCTTTAGCAATAATTCCTTTCTGTAGTTTTCTTTTCTTTTTTTTTAACATCTTTATTGGAGTATAATTGCTTTACAATGGTGTGTTAACTTTCTGCTTTATAACAAAGAGAATCAGCTATACATGTACTTATATCCCCATATCTCCTCCCTCTTGCGTCTCCCTCCCACCCTCCCTATCCCACCCCTCCAGGTGGTCACAAAGCACCACGCTGATCTCCCTGTGCTATGCGGTTGCTTCCCACTAGCTATCTATTTTACATTTGGTAGTGTATATATGTCCATGCCACTATCTCACTTTGTCCCAGCTTACCCTTCCCCCTCCCCGTGTCCTCAAGTTCATATTCTACGTCTGCATCTTTATTCCTCTCCTGCCCCTAGGTTTTTCAGAACCATTTTTTTTTCTTTTAGATTCCATATATATGTGTTAGCGTACGGTATTTGTTTTTCTGTTTCTGTGTTACTTCCCTCTGTATGACAGACTCTAGGTCCATCTACCTCACTACAAATAACTCAATTTCATGTCTTTTTATGGCTGAGTAATATTCCATTGTATATATTTGCCACATCTTCTTTATCCATTCATCTGTCAATGGACATTGGTTGCTTCCATGTCCTGGCTATTGTAAATAGAGCTTCAATGAACATTGTGGTACGTGACTCTTTTTTTTTTTTTAACATCTTTATTGGAGTATAATTGCTTTACAATGGTGTGTTAGTTTCTGCTTTATAACAAAGTGAATCAGTTATACATATACATATGTTCCCATATCTCTTCCCTCTTGCGTCTTCCTCCCTCCCACCCTCCCTATCCCACCCCTCTAGGTAGTCACAAAGCACAGAGCTGATCTCCCTGTGCTATGCGGCTGCTTCCCACTAGCTATTTTACATTTGGTAGTGTATATATACGTGACTCTTTTTGGATTACGGTTTTCTCAGGGTATATGCCTAGTAGTGGGTTTCCTGGGTCGTATGGTAGTTCTATTTTTAGTTTTGTAAGGAACCTCCATACTGTTCTCCATAGTGGCTGTATCTATTTACATTCCCACCAACAGTGCAAGAGGGTTCCCTTTTCTCCACACCCTCTCCAGCATTTATTGGTTGTAGATTTTTTGATGATGGCCATTCTGACTGGTGTGAGGTGATACCTCATTGTAGTTTTGATTTGCATTTCTCTGATAATTAGTGATGTTGAGCATCCTTTCGTGTGTTTGTTGGCAATCTGCATATCTTCTTTGGAGAAATGTCTATTTAGATCTTCTGCCCATTTTTGGATTGGGTTGTTTGTTTTTTTGATATTGAGCTGCATGAGCTGCTTGTAAATTTTGGAGATTAGTCCTTTGTCAGTTGCTTCATTTGCAAATATTTTCTCCCATTCTGAGGGTTGTCTTTTCGTCTTGTTTATGGTTTCATTTACTGTGCAAAAGCTTTGAAGTTTCATTAGGTCCCATTTGTTTATTTTTGTTTTTATTTCCATTTCTCTAGGAGGTGGTTCAAAAAGGATATTGCTGTAATTTATGTCATAGAGTGTTCTGCCCATGTTTTCCTCTAAGAGTTTTATAGTGTTTGGCCTTACGCATGGGTCTTTAATCCATTTTGAGTTTATTTTTGTGTTTGGTGTTAGGGAATGTTCTAATTTCATTCTTTTACATGTAGCTGTCCAGTTTTCTCAGCACCACTTATTGAAGAGACTCTCTTTTCTCCATTGTATGTTCTTGCCTCCTTTATCAAACATAAGGTGACCATATCTGCAAGGGTTTATCTCTGGGCTTTCTATCCTGTTCCATTGATCTATATTTCTGTTTTTGTGCCACTACCATACTGTCTTGATTACTGTAGCTTTGTAGTATAGTCTGAAGTCAGGGAGCCTGATTCCTCCAGCTGCGTTTTTCTTTCTCAAGATTGCTTTGGCTATTTGGGGTCTTTTGTGTTTCCATACAAATTGTGAACTTTTTTGTTCTAGGTCTGTGAAAAATGCCAGTGGTAGTTTGCTAGGGATTGCACTGAATCTGTAGATTGCTTTGGGTAGTATAGTCATTTTCACAATGTTGATTCTTCCAATCCAAGAACATGGTATATCTCTCCATCTGTTTGTTTCGTCTTTAATTTCTTTCATCAGTGTCTTATAGTTTTCTGCATACAGTTCTTCTGTCTCCTTAGGTAGGTTTATTCCTATGTATTTTATTCTTTTTGGTAAAATGGTAAATGGGAGTGTTTACTGAATTTCTCTTTCAGATTTTTCACCATTAGTGTATAGGAATGCAAGAGATTTCTCTGCATTGATTTTGTATCCTGCTACTTTACCAAATTCATTGATTGGCTCTAGTAGTTTTCTGGTAGCATCTTTAGGATTCTCTGTGTGTAGTATCATGTCATCTGCAAACAGTGACAGCTTTACGTCTTCTTTTCTGATTTAGATTCCTTTTATTTCTTTTTCTTCTCTGATTGCTGTGGCTAAAACGTCCAAAACTATGTTAAATAATAGTGGTGAGAGTGGACAACCTTGTCTTGTTCCTGATTTTAGAGGAAATGGTTTCAGTTTTTCACCATTGAGAACGATGTTGGCTGTGGGTTTGTCATATATGGCCTTTATTATGTTGAGGTAAGTTCCCTCTGTGCCTACTTTCTGCAGGGTTTTTATCATACATAGTTGTTGAATTTTGTCAAAAGCTTTTTCTGCATCTATTGAGATGATCATATGGTTTTTCTCCTTTAATTTGTTAATATGGTGTATCACATTGATTGATTTGCATATATTGCAGAATCCTAGCATTCCTGGGGTAAACCCCACTTGAACATGGTGTATGATCCTTTTAATGTGCTGTTGGATTCTGTTTGCTTGTATTTTGTTGAGGATTTTTGCATCTTTATTCATAAGTGATATTGGCCTGTAGTTTTCTTTCTTTGTCACATCTTTGTCTGGTTTTGGTCTCAGGGTGATGGTGGCCTCATAGAATGAGTTTGGTAGTGTTCCTCCTTCTGCTATATTTTGGAAGAGTTTGAGAAGTACAGGTGTTAGCTCTTCTCTAAATGTTTGATAGAATATGCCTGTGAAGCCATCTGGTCCTGGGCTTTTGTTTGTTGGAAGATTTTTAATCACAGTCTTAGTTTCAGTGCTTGTGATTGGTCTGTTTATATTTTCTGTTTCTTCCTGGTTCAGTTTTGGAAGGTTGTGCTTTTCTAAGAATTTGTCCATTTCTTCCAGGTTGTCCATTTTATTGGCATATAGTTGCTTGCAGTAATCTGTCATGATCCTTTGTCTTTCTGCAGTGTCAGTTGTTACTTCTCCTTTTTCTTTTCTAATTCTATTGATTTGAGTCTTCTCCCTTGTTTTCTTGATGAGTCTGGCTAATGTTTATCAATTTTGTTTATCTTCTCAAAAAAACAGCTTTTAGTTTTATTGATTCTGCTATTGTTTCCTTCATTTCTTTTTCATTTATTTCTGATCTGATCTTTATGATTTTTTTCCTTCTGGTAACTTTGGGGTTTTTTGTTCTTCTTTCTCTAATTGCTTTAGGTGTCAGGTTAGGTTGTTTATTTGAGATGATTCTTGTTTGTTGATGTAGGATTGTATAGCTATAAACATTCCTCTTAGAGCTGCTTTTGCTGCGTCCCATAGGTTTTGGGTCATTGTGTTTTCGTTGTCATTTATTTCTCGGTATTTTTTCATTTCATCTTTGATTTCTTCAGTGATCTCTTGGTTATTTAGTAGTATATTGTTTAGCCTCCATGTGTTTGTATTTTTTTACAGTTTTTTTTCCTGTAATTGATATCTAGTCTCATAGCGTTGTGGTTGGAAAAGATACTGGATTTGATTTCAATTTTCTTAAATTTACCAAGGCTTGATTTTTGACCCAAGATGTGATCTATCCTGGAGAATGTTCCATGAGCACTTGAGAAGAAAGTGTAATCTGCTGTTTTTGGATGAAATGTCCTATAAATATCAATTAAGTCCATCTTGTTTAATGTATCATTTAAAGCTTGTGTTTCCTTATTTATTTTCATTTTGCATGATCTGTCCATTGGTGAAAGTGGGCTGTTATAGTTCCCTACTATGATTGTGTTACTGTTGATTTCCCCTTTTACGGCTGTTAACATTTGCCTTATGTATTGAGGTGCGCCTATGTTGGGTGCATAAATATTTACAATTGTTATATCTTCTTCTTGGATTGATCCCTTGATCATTATGTAGTGTCCTTCTTTGTCTCTTGCAATAGTCTTTATTTTAAGGCCTATTTTGTCTGATATGAGAACTGCTACTCCAGCTTTCTTTTGATTTCCATTGATGGAAAATCTTTTTCCATCCCCTCACTTTCAGTCTGTATGTGTCCCTAGGTCTGAAGTGGGTCTCTTGTAGACAGCATATATACGGGTCTTGTTTTTGTATCCATTTAGCCAGTCTATGTCTTTTGGTTGGAACATTTAATCCATTTACATTTAAGATATGTATATTCCTATTCCCATTTTCTTAAATGTATTGGGTTTGTTATTGTAGGTCTTTTCCTTCTCTTGTGTTTCCTGCCTAGAGAATTTCCTTTAGCATTTGTTGTAAAGCTGGTTTGGTGATGCTGAATTCTCTTAGCTTTTGCTTGTCTGTAAAAGTTTTAATTTCTCCATCGAATCTGAATGAGATCCTTGCTGGGTAGAGTAATCTTGGTTGTAGATTTTTCCCTTTCATCACTTTAAATATGTGCTGCCACTTCCTTTTGGCTTACAGGGTTTCTGCTGAAAGATCAGCTGTTAACCTTATGGGGATTCTGTTGTATGTTATTTTTCCCTTGCTGCTTTTAATTTATTTTTGTGTATTTAATTTTTAATCATTTGATTAATATGTGTCTTGGCCTGTTTCTCCTTGGATTTTTCCTGTATGGGACTCTCTGCACTTCCTGGACTTGACTGACTATTTCCTTTCCCATATTAGGGAAGTTTTCAACTGTAACCTCTTCAAATATTTTCTCAGTCCCTTTCTCTTTCTCCTCTTCTTCTGGGACCCCTATAGTTCAAATGTTGGTGCATTTAATGTTGTCCCAGAGGTCTGTGAGACTGTCCTCGATTCTTTTCATTCTTTTTTCTTTATCCTGCTCTGCAGTAGTTTTTTCCACTATTTTATCTTCCAGGTCACTTATCTGTTCTTCTGCCTCAGTTATTCTGCTATTGATTCCTTCTAGAGAACTTTCAATTTCATTTATTGTGTTGTTCATCATTGTTTGTTAGCTCTTTAATTCTCCTTGGTCTTTGTTAAACGTTTCTTGTATTTTCTCCATTCTATTTCTGAGATTTTGGATCATCTCTACTATCATTAGTGTGAATTATTTTTCAGGTAAACTGCCTATTTCCTCTTCATTTGTGTGGTCTGGTGAGTTTTAACCTTGGTCCTTCATCTGCTGCATATTTCTCTCTCTTCCCATTTTGCTTAGTTTACTGTGTTTGGGATTTCCTTTTCGCAGGCCGCAGGTTCGTAGTTCCTGTTGTTTTTGGTGTCTGCCCCCAGTGGCTAAGATTGGTTCAGTGGGTTATGTAGGTTTCCTAGTGGAGGAGACTCGTGCTTGTGTTCTGGTGGATGAGGTGCCTTGTCTTTCTGGTGGGCAGAACTGCCTCTGGTGGTGTGTTTTGGGGTGTCTGTGACCTTATTATTATTTTAGGCAGCCTCTCTGCTAATGGGTGGTGTTGTGTTCCTGTCTTGCTAGTCGTTTGGCATAGGGTGTCCAGCACTGTAGTTTGCTGGTCATTGAGTGGAGCTAGGTCTTAGCGTTGAGATGGAGATCTCTGGGAGAGCTTTCACCATCTAATGTTATGTGGAAATGGGAAGTCTCTGGTGGACCAATGTCCTGAACTCAGCTCTCCCACCTCAGAGGCACAGGCTGATACCCAGCCAGAGCACGAAGACCCTGTCAGCCACACAGCTCAGAAGGAAAAGTAGAAAAAAAGAAAGGAAGGAAGGAAGGAAGGAAGGAAGGAAGGAAGGAAGAAGGAAGGAAGGAAAGAAAGAAAGAAAGAAAAAGAAAGAAAGAAAGAAAGAGAGAAAGGAGGGAGGGAGGGAGGGAGGGAAGGGAGGGAGGGAGGAAGGAAGAAAGAAGAAAGGAAGAAAAGAAAGTTATTAAAGTAAAAAAGTTTTTAATTATTAAAAATTTAAAAAAAATAAAAAGTAATAAAAAAAACAAAAAAAAGATGAGAGCAACCACACCAAGAAACAAATCCACCAATGATAACGAGCACCAAAAACTATACTAAAAAAATAAAACAAAACAAAACAAAAAACCGGACAGGCAGAACCCTAGGACAAATGGTAAAAGCAAAGCTATACAGACAAAATCACACAAAGAAGCATACACATACACGCTCACAAAAAGTGAAAAAGTAAAATAATATATATCTATATTTAAAAAAAAAAAAGGAAGAGAGCAACCAAATCAATAAACATATCTACCAATGATAATAAACTCTAAATACTAAACTAAGGTAAACATAAAACCAGAAACAAATTAGAGGCCAAAAGCAAACCCCAAGTCTGCAGTTGCTCCCAAAGTCCACCACCTCAATTTTGGGATGATTCATTGTCTATTCAGGTATTCCACAGATGCAGGGTACATCAAGTTGATTGTGAGGATTTAATCTGCTGCTACTGAGGCTGCTGGGAGAGATTTCCCTTTCTCTTCTTTGTTCGCACAGCTCCTGGGGTTCAGCTTTGGATTTGGCCCCGTCTCTGCATGTAGGTCGCCTGAGGGCATCTGTTCCCTGCCCAGACAGGACGGGGTTAAAGGAGCAGCTGCTTCGGGGGCTCTGGCTCACTCAGGCCGGGGGGAGGGAGGGGTATGGAATGTGGGGCGAGCCTGCAGCGGCAGAGGCCAGCGTGACGTTGCACCAGCCTGAGGCGCGCCGTGCGTTCTCCCGGGGAAGTTGTCCCTGGATCACGGGACCCTGGCAGTGGCGGGCTGCACAGGCTCCCGGGAGGGGCGGTGTGGAGAGTGACCTGTGCTCGCACACAGGCTTCTTGGTGGCGGCAGCAGCAGTCTTAGCGTTTCATGACCGTCTCTGTTGTCTGCGCTGATAGCCATGGCTCGCGCCGGTCTATGGAGCTCGTTTAGGCGGTGCTCTGAATCCCCTCTCCTCATGCACCCCGAAACAATGGTCTCTTGCCTCTTAGGCAGCTCCAGACCTTTTCCCGGACTCCCTCCCAGCTAGCTGTGGCGCACTAACCCCTTCAGGCTGTGTTCACACAGCCAACCCCAGTCCTCTCCCTGGGATCTGACCGAAGCCCGAGCCTCAGCTCCCAGCCCCCGCCCGCCCCAGCGGGTGAGCAGACAAGCCTTTCGGGCTGGTGAGTGCTGGTTGGCACTGATCCTCTGTGTGGGAATCTCTCCGCTTTGCCCTCAGCACCCCTGTTGCTGCACTGTCCTCCGTGGCTCCGAAGCTTCCCCCCTCCGCCACCCACCGTCTCCGCCCGCGAAGGGCCTTCCTAGTGTGTGGAAACCTTTCCTTCACAGCTCCCTCCCACTGGTGCAGGTCCCGTCCCTATTCTTTTGTCTGTTTTTTCTTTTTTCTTTTGCCCTACCCAGGTACGTGGGGAGCTTCTTGCCTTTTGGGAGGTCTGAGGTCTTCTGCCAGCGTTCAGTAGGTGTTCTGTAGGAGTTGTTCCACATGTAGATGTATTTCTGATGTATTTGTGGGGAGGAAGGTGATCTCCACGTCTTACTCCTCCGTCATCTTGAAGGTCTCCTTAGTTTATTTTCTTTACTGTGCATTTTATTCTTAACGTTACTTCAGGTGATTCATTTCATCCAGGTGACCAATTGATCTGGGAAGGCAAGATGTAGTGGTCAACAGCCAAACTGCAAGTAGAGTACTTATTGAGCATTTGCTATATTTATGTATTATACTACATAGTCATTGCTATGCTATACTGTATTCATTATATTATTCCTGATAGGTGCTATCAAGGGAGAAAAAAATATGTCAAATTCTCTACTTCTCCAAAGCTTACAGTCTTAGGAGAACTGATAAACTCACATATGAAGCAATTGAGTTAAGGAATAAAGTTAGGCTCCCATGCTTTTGTGAAATATGACTAACATGGTACCAAATACAAGGAGCTATAGAATAGTCACCCTAAAAAGGTAAGTGAGTATTCTCCTGATTCATAAAACCATAGGGATTCTTTAAGCATTTTCATCTCATTTTTTTAAAAATAGCAAGCACAAAACGAAGCCATTGTGTCAGAAGACAATTATTTTGATTCTAAGTACCCAAACCAAAAATGAAGTAAGATATTTGGAATATGTATTAGTCAGGGTTCACCAGAGAAACAAAACCTTTAGGATGTGTACATATATAGAAAGAAATTATAAGGAATTGATTCATGTGATGATGGAGGCTGGCAAGTCCAAAATCTGCTGTGCAGGCTGGCAGTCTAGAGACCCAGGAAAGCTGCTGGTGCAGATCCAGTGTAAAGAGGCCAACAGCCCAGAAACTCTGACCCTCTTGCCTCCTTATTAGGACCTTTGTGATTACATTAGACTCGCTAAACAATTCAGGATAGTCTTCCCATTTCAAGTTCCTTACCTTAATCACATATGAAAAGTCTCTTTTGCCATGGAAAGTAACCCATTCACCTCCCAATGGTGCAGATGAAGTTTGAAGGCACTCTGCTGGAGAATTTCCTTCTGCTCAGAGAGGCCTCTTTTTGTTCCATTCAGACCTTCAGCTGATTGGATGAGGCCTACCCACTTTATGGAGGGCAATTTGCTTTACCAGCAGTTCACCAATTTAAATGTTAACCTCATTAACATTTAAACACCCTTCAGGTTGACACACAAAACTAACCATCACAAGCCCACCCTTTATCAACCATACAGATCTCCTTAAACCATCCTTAATCTCCTAATAAAGAGAATAATAAGGTCATATTTCTGCCTAATATGATACGACTATTCTGTGTACAACTGAAAACATACTAACCTTTTCCCCAAAAGAAGATACAAAGTATTTATTGTTTACTGTTCTCAATATACTGTAATTTAAATACTATGATGTAAAGTTAACAGTACTTAAATACAATGATATAACACCTTGATATGATATACATCTTAATGTTAATGATATTATACACACACGAAAACAAACATATTCACGACAAAATAAGGACACAGTACGACAATTACAGTCTTCATTTCTATCACTGGTCACATGGCCATAACTATCTTCTTCTACTACCCATTCCATATTACCTTTCTTTCAGCAAGAACCTCAACTGGTTGTGAACCTTTGCCTGCTGGGAAGAGGCAAATCTTTATTCCTGAAGGGTCTCATTAGTACTCCTGCCTGAATTGGGTTGTTATAGTTTTCCATTGACTGTCCATCACAGGGCATACCAATACTAAGAGATGCCCTAAGGGATATCCTATATTGTAGACATCTTCTTCCTTACCTCCATTGTGGAGTTTCAGTCCAATTTCCCATTAGTATTCAAGATCAATCACCCCAGCCAATACCATGTCTCCCTTCTTTGCCTATTGATTCAGAAGTATGAGTCAGCCAGAACAGTCAGAGGGCAGTCTTAACTTCCAGTTCAGTGGAATCACTGTTGTGTTTTCTAGTGGAAGCATTTCTTCCTTTGGAACTAAGACCTCTAGACCAGCAGATTATAAGGTTGCAGGTACAGGTAGCAAAAATTCTGCTAGTGGGTCACTAGGGAAGATAGTGAATTGTACCACACTCATTTCCATCCCCTTGATTCCTGGACCTGTGAATCCTGGCTGTGAAAGAAACAGAATCATATGTTTGACACTGATTCAGAGCATATACAGCCTTCTGAAGAACCTTGCCTCTGCCCTGCAAGGTATTGCCACCCAGTTGGCACTGTAACGAAGTCTTCAAATGGCTATTCCACCATTCTATCAAACCAGATACTTCAGGATGGTGGGAAAACATGGCAAAATCAGTGAATTTCATGAGCATGGGCTCATTGCCCCACTTCTTTTGATGTGACGTGAATTCCCTGATCAGAAGTAATGCTGTGTGGAATACCATGATGGTGGATAAAGAATCATAGCACAGATGGTAGTTTTGGCTAAAGCATTGCATGCTGGGAAGACAAATCTGTATCCAGAGTGTTTATTCCAGAAAGAATGAAACGCTGCCTCTTCCGTGGTGGAAGCAATCCACCCCAGGGAATGGTGCCACACTGGAGACTCAGTGCTGGTCTCTGCTGTTGGCAGATTGGGCACTCAGCAGTGGCCACAGCCAGGTTGGCCTTGGTGGGTGAAAGTCTATGTTACTGAGTCCGTGTACACCCTCATCTGTGCCGCTATGGCCACTTTGTTTATGTGCCTGCTAAGTGATGATGGGGGTGACTGGGAAGAGGCTGACTGGTATCCACAGAATGGGTCATCCTATCTACTTGATTATTCAGCTGCTCAGCCTTTGGTGAGCGTTCATCTGGGACACAAATATCTTCAGAGTTTTTGCCCAGTTAAAGAAGTCTATTCACACACCTCTTCCCCAGGCTTCCTTGTCACCAATTTTCCAATCATGTTCCTTCCAAGTCTCTGACTAGCCAGCTAAGCCATTGGCCACAGCCCCTGTATTAGTATATAACTGCAAATCTGGCCATTTCTTCTTCCAAGCAAAAAGAACAACCCAGGGGTGCTGCTTGGAGTTCTGCCCACTGGGAGGATTTCCCTTCACCGTTGTTTTACAGGGTGTCCCAGAAAGTGCCTATAGTGCTGCAGCTGTCTACTTTCAGATGCTGCCTGCATACCGTGCAGAATCATCTATAAACCAAGCCCAAGTCTTCTCTTCCTCTGTCAACTGATTGTAGGGAATTCCCCATAAGGCCATAGGTGCAAACTGGGAGGAAGAAGGTAGAATGGCAGGAGTGGGGACCATAGGCCTTTGGGCCACATCATGTAGCTTATGTGTACCTTAAGAACCTGCTCGGGCCCAATGTTGTATCTACCACCTCCATTTGTCACTGGAGTGTTGCTGTGCATGCCCAACCTTATGGCTTGGTGAGTCAGATAATACCCAGTTAATGATAGGCAGATCAAGTTGCATGGTAACTTGGTGGCCCGTGGTTAAACATTTTGTTTCTCAGGAGGAAAGTAGTGATTTGCAGAGGATGGCAGGGCTTTGCTTCAAAATCCTAAGGGCTTGCACTATGATTCGCCTCTAGCGGCCTGCCAAAGGCTCCAAACAGCATCCCTATATGCCACTAACACATCAGGCACCATTGGACCTGCTGGATCATAAGGCCCAAGTAACACAACAGCTTGCACAGTAGCCTGGACCCATTGCAAAGCTTTCTCCTGTCCCACTCAAAACTAGCAGCTTTTCATATCACTCAGTAAATGGGTCAAAGTAACACACCCAAATGAGGAACATGTTGCCACCAAAATCAAAGAGGCCCATTAGGCATTGTGTTTCTTCTTCAGCTGGAGGAGAGGCCAGATGCAATAATTTGTCCTTCACCTTAGAAGAGATATCCCAGCATACTCCACACCACTGAACCCTAGAAATTTCACTCCAGAAATTCAGGTAAAACATCCCTGAATTTTTTTCAGCTTTTTTGAGGTATAATTGACAAATAATATTTTAAGATATTTAAATGTACATCGTGGTAGTATCACTTACATGTGGAACCTAGCAGCCCCCTGAATCCTTGTTTCTGGATTCTGGAATCCTTGTTTCTGGATTCTGGAATCCTTGTTTCTGGAATCTGTCAGAGACAGATTTATTTCTGTCTCTGACACACAAATGTCTTTCTTACCAACAAGACTAGAGTAGTTGCTACTTCTTGGCCCCTAGGTCTAACCAGCATAATTTCCTCAATGTAATGGACTAGTGTGATATCTTGTGGAAGGGAAAGGTGATCAAAAAGCCTATGAACTAAATTATTACATGGGGCTGAGAGTTTATATATGCTTGAGATAGGACAGTGAAGGTGTATTGCTGGCCTGGCCAGCTGAAAGTAAGCTGCTTCTAGTGATCTTTCTAACAGGTATCAAGGAAAAAGAAACACATCTGCCAGATCCATAGGTGCATACCAGGCACCGTGGGATACATTAATTTGCTCAAGCAATGAAATTGCATTTCATGCAACAGCTGCAATTACTCTCATTGCATTTAGGTTTTCCAGTTTAGTGGCCACAGTCCCCACCGTGGGACATTCCAGAGAAGAATGATCACAGAGCTCTTTAAGGATACTGGTCCTCCCCTCACAAATTTATTTCTCACAGTTATGGTAAAAGGTATGTCTTCTGGATTCTCCCAGAGTGGGTAGTTAGTCTTAAATGACAAATCTGCTCTAACATTCCAAAATCCCTAAGTCTTTGAATCCTTTCCTCTACGAGAAGCCAAGGCAGGTCAGCATTTTCAACTTACTCACTGTGAACCACCTCATGGTCTGTGTTTCAGCCAATCACCCAGCCAAACAGAGCTCTTTTGAACTCCCAGAGCTGTGACACTAAATGTAGAATCTCTGCTGAGGGGCCTATATCAGCACATTCAAGGGGGAGCAGCATGTGTTATGTTTAGGAATGACTAATGTTTTGGTGTAACGTAACAATATCTGTTGTAAGAAGGAGGCAGAAGATGGGGGTTACAAGGTAGACTGGATTCAGATGTAATGATTATGAATTCTTGGTACAAAACTTGTGAAGCTAATAGGGTAGCTATGCTAAAAATATCATCCACCAAGTTTCAAAAAGTCCTCAAGGTGACTTTGACCAAGTTTTCAGCCTTTAATCAGGACTTGTGAAATTGAATTAATACATCCATTTCATTTAAATGGTTTTTTATGAAGTCTTCCCTCACACTGGCTTGGTTCTTCCCCTTCCAATCTTTGTATTATCTCTCCTTATTTCTTTTTCTTACCTTCGTTTTTTTTTTTTTTTTGAAATAGCTATTTCTTGAAGAATTAAACATTTCTGTCTTTCTGATGCCTCATAGTTTCAGATAATGCTTATGAAATGCATTTTCATGAGGTGCTTTTTTGGGGGGTGGTGGTTAAAAATCATTTGACTCAAAGCTCTTTCCCATTGTGTGCACTTCAGTCCTCACAATATAAATCCATTTTGTAATTACTCCAATATTCTCATCTTAGAAACTTCGCCTGACACACCATTCCATATGTTTATGATTCTCTGAATGAAAAAGTGTTCCCTGACAACCATTCAGATTTTTCCCCTTAATTTCCATTTATGCCTTATTGTCTTATAATGTTCAACTGAAAATATATGTTGCAATATTGTGTGACATTATCAGTATTACTTAAGATTTTATATACCCATATATCAGCCAAACATCAGATAAATCTCACTATTCTTTCCATACATCTTCCTTCCTGGAAGAGTACAGGTAATAGATTCAATTTCTCCTTCATGACAAGTTGACTTTAAGCATTTCTTACAAACTGAAGACAAGAATCAATTTGCATTTTGGTTTGAATTATTTTTAAAATGTGAACTGGAAATGGGATTTGGCTTAACGTTTGTGCAATTAAAGTGATGGTGCTAACTGCAGTGCTTTTTAGAAGAAACTTATATCAGGGTTGATTTTAAGAATAGTGTAAAGCCAAGACACAAGACTAATTTGAAGGTCTTGCTAATAAATAACGTTGTTAGAGAAAAAGGGCGTATTCTGATGATTTGTAATCCTGCGATAATGGCTTCTAAATAGTTAAGATTAGTTTGAGAGATGAGCGCCTTTCCACCCTCTATACCATATGCCAGCAGGGGACAAAAATCAATCTTGAGAGAGCTCTGATTACTTCTGCTCCAAGTTTCTTGTCAGCAGATTCAAAATGTGCAGGGCAATGAATCTTCCACAAGGTAGAGGTGCTGCCCATCATCTGGAAATCTTTTTTCCCAACTTCTGGTAGAATATCTGCTTGTGATAAATTAGGAGGAGAGAGGAAAAAAAGAAGACTATTTGGTGCAACAGTTTTAATCCTGTGTTATCAGTACAGAGAGAAAGTGACACCAGTTCCTGTGGCTTTGAAATGAAAAATGTACCCTTGGAAGGAAGAAGCTTGAAAGTTAAGGAACAAACAAAATAATGGTCTTTGTCATCCTAAAATACCATGCTGCTTAGCATATGATCAAGGGACATCCACACTAAGGGTTGGTACCTGAATTAATAAATACTAGCTCTGAAGCAAAAAGTCTAGACTTGGATTCACATTAGAAAATCTAAGGAGAAAGAAGGTGAAGTTTGATTATAATAAAAACACAAGGGTATGAACAACGAGAGGAAAAAGGACAATGTGATTGGCAAAACAGTGGTTTCCAAAAATGTCCACATTCTAATCCCCCCAAACTGGGAATGAGTTACCTTACCTGGCAAAAGGTACTTTGCAGATGTGATTAAGTTGCACACTTTAAGCAGGAGAGAGTATCCTGGATTATCCAGGTGGGCCCAATGTAATCAAAAGGGTCCTTAAAGTGGAAAAGGGAAACAGAAGAGGTCAGAGTGATGCAGTGTAAGAAAAATTGGATTCGCCTTTGAAAGCTTTGAGGATGGAGGCAAGGGACCACGAACCAAGGAATGTGGGTGGCCGCTAGAGGCTGGAAAAGGCTAGGAAATGGATCCTACCAAAAGTCTAGAGAAAAGAACAGCTCTGCTGACACCTTGATTATAGATCAGTGAGACTCACATGAAACTTCTGACCTACAAAACTGTAAGATATAAATGTTTGCTGTTTAAAGCCCTTAAATTTGTGATAATTTGTTAGAGTGGTAATTTGTTAGTGTAGAAAACTAATAGAGACAAAATGTGAAAATACAAAACAAGAAAAAGTTTTAAAATTGTGTATTACAGGGACTTCCCTGGTGGTCCAGTGGTTAAGGCTCTGTGCTGCCACTGCAGAGAGGATGGTTTGATCCCTAGTGGGAGAACCAAGATCCTGCATGCCATACAGTGAAGCCAAAGAAAAGAAAAATTAGTTAAATGAGAACTTGTTCAAATTGGAAAAACATTCTTAATACGTTGAGTTGAAGCCAGGTACAAAAATATGATGTATGGTGTGATAATACTGGTGTATAATATTGGATATGCTGGTGTATGGTATTGGTGTGATATATCTATAACACCTATTTTCATACATATCAGCAAATATATTCATGAGTAGTGAGTGTGGATGTATGGAATGTATTTTTACCCTACTCTTAGATTAAGAAAAACACACAAAAATATATTTAGATGTAAGTTTTTTTCTGCTATAAAAATGTGTGTGTGTTTGAAACTTTATGTCTGTATCACTTCTAACCAACTGGTAGTAGAAATAGAAAAGGTACAGTTGTCTATATATTTAAGCTCTCCTCTACACAACATTGTCAAATCCAACTCATTCTGAAAATGGAAAGAGTTCTGTCTCTGCTAAAACCAAAACAACCCAAAAGTATAGTGAATTGTGTGATTTTTCTTCTGTGCCCTGGTCAGTTGAACCCAACATCAGTCATCAAGCAGTACCCTAAAAGGCCTGCAGATGGATGAAGCTGTAAAATGGTACAATCATTCCAGATAACAATTTGGTAAAATATATCAAAAAACCTTAAAAATTATGCCCTTTGAACCAGTAATGGCATTTCTAGGAATCTAAAGAAATAATAGGCAAAGATTATTACAAATAAGAAGATTCATTGAAGGTTTATTTATATAGAAGAAAACTAGGAAACCAACCTTAATGCCCAATAAGAGAGGAACTGGGCAGTAATTTAAAATAATGTTTTCAAAGAACATTTAATTACATGGGAAAATGTGTTCAGTATGTTCCTAAATGAATAAAAGCAGGCGGCAAAAATTGAATACACAATATGATTCCAATTTTGAAAAAAAAAAAATATGCCAAATGTTAAGAGCAGTTATCTCTGGGTAGTAGAACTGGGTTTTAGATTTTTTAACCATGTGCATATATTTGTGTATATGTTGGGGGTTCAGTTTGCTCTACCATGGGCATATATTACTATTCAAATTAATAAGACAGTGCTTGCCATTTGGAGTATCAGTACTGTGTGAAAGCAGCTCAGAGTCAGTTCGACCATCTACTAGAATTAAATTAGAATCGGGGTGTTCCCTCTCCTGCCTTGCCAGTTCCAGAAATTTGGTTCTCTTTAATGACTATGACTTGAGAATCTCTTGCAGAGTCTGTGGAAATAGTCTTTCTAGGAATACTGGTCAAGAACCACAGCCTTGTCCTAGGAAGTGCATCCTTTCCTTCCAGACTGAATCTGCCACTTGACCGTGGCACGGGCATCCAGCGTTGCACTAATAGCATAAGTATTAGAGCTCGCAGTGAGCACACACTTCGCAGAGAGTACGGTTCCCCCTAGGCCTTGTACTTACTCCCAGGGGATTTAAAGATACTTATTCTTTGCTGGCAGTTATAAAAAGTAAATATTTGAACTGAGATCTTGCTGATACTAAAACCAATCCATTCTTAGAGTTTATCCATCCCTCCTGTTGTTCACATCAGGAGTGAACTCCACCAAGCAAGAGAACATTTCTACAAGCATTCCACCAAGTGAATAGATATCTTTTTATTATTTGTGGTCATAATCAGCTCCTGACTGAAGAAGTCGCAACTTAAAATGTATTTGCCCTAGGTTCTGGCTCTCTCCCGTGGCCCATGTGTGCTACCATCTATGTTACCAGCAGTGGGTATTAGGATGCAAATTGGTGTGTTAAGTGTCAGCTGTTTTGAAAGGAAGGTGAAATCAAGAGCCTTGAGAAAGTATTTTCTCCTCACTGGCGCACCTGAAGGGCAGGACCTACCTTGTTCCCATATGCTCCTCCCGGCATCTAGCACAAACCCTTGCACGTAGTCAGTCCTCAGTAAGTATTTTTAATTAAATCAATGGTAAATGGTACTTTTTCAAGAATTCTCTTCAGAGTTCGTAATGGCCACTTTGGGTGTGCATGTAAGTGTGTGTAGAGCTACCATATCCCTTTTATTGTAATGGTCATGCAGGATGGGAAACAAGTAATAATGTCTTCCTTTTTTGAGGGTTTACTGGGCCTCAGATAAAAGGGAAGAAATAATTCCATTTCATTCTGAGGAAACTACAGAGTCTTTCAGTTCAAGAGATCAAAGCTGCATTAACTCTTCCGGTTACTGCCACTTGCCATTTACTATCATTTAGTGCTCTGGAAAAGGTAATCTACTAAATAGTACCCGAGTGGCCTGGCAATTTATTAAGTGAGCAATTTATTCTTTTCTCACTACTAAGATCAAACCATTCACCATTCAAATTCTTCACATTCCTCAGAAATAACAAGATGGGAAAATATCCTTATCTTAAAACATAGGGAAACTAAGGTTTAGTCTTGAATCTGCTGAGAAGGGGAAATAAAAATAAAGGATTTGCCACTGCTTACCCTAATTTTCTAGTACATATTGTCCCTTTCCTAAGTTTAGAATTAAGTTGTTTAAGCTTTTCAGAGTTCCAGGAAGAGACTGTAGCCTTGTTTCTTACCAAATCTATATAAAAGAAGAGCTGCTTTTTGGACTCCAATAAGAGTACTAGTCTGTGGCACTCTGAGAAA
This sequence comes from Balaenoptera acutorostrata, assembly GCF_949987535.1. Classification (NCBI taxonomy): domain Eukaryota; kingdom Metazoa; phylum Chordata; class Mammalia; order Artiodactyla; family Balaenopteridae; genus Balaenoptera; species Balaenoptera acutorostrata. Next base: position 99,460,784 of record NC_080066.1, read on the forward strand.
TAGAACATGGGTAGAGATGTGTAAGAAAATGGACTAATTCAGTCATTAAACTGACAAACAAGAAATATTATGTTATTAACTCTCACGAGGCAAGGGGGAGTTGAAAAAATTTAAAGATAGTTATTCTTTGCTGGCAGTTATCAAACGTAAATATTTGAGAGCTTCCCTGGTGGTACAGTGGTTAAGAATCCGCCTGCCGGGCTTCCCTGGTGGCGCAGTGGTTGAGAATCTGCCTGCCAATGCAGGGGACACGGGTTCGAGCCCTGGTCTGGGAAGATCCCACATGCCGCAGAGCAACTGGGCCCGTGAGCCACAACTACTGAGCCTGAGCGTCTGGAGCCTGTGCTCCCCAACAAGAGAGGCGGCGATAGTGAGAGGCCCGCGCACCGCGATGAAGAGTGGCCCCCGCTCGCTGCAACTAGAGAAAGCCCTCGCACAGAAACGAAGACCCAACGCAGCCAAAAAAAAAAAAAAAAGAATCCGCCTGCCAATGCAGGGGACACGGGTTCGAGCCCTGGTCCGGGAAGATCCCACATGCCGTGGAGCAACTAAGCCCGTGCGCCACAACTACTGAGCCTGCGCGCCACAACTACCGAAGCCCGCGCACCTAGATAGAGCCTGTGCTCTGCAACAAGAGAAGCCACTGCAATGAGAAGCACGCACACCACAACGAAGAGTAGCTCCCACTCACCGCAACTAGAGAAAGCCCGCGTGCAGCAACGAAGACCCAATGCAGCCAAAAATAAATAAATAAGTGAATTTATTTTTTTTTAAAAAAAGTAAATATTTGAACTGAGATCTTGCTGATATTAAAACCAATCCATTCTTAGAGTTTATCCATCCCTCCTGTTGTTGTTCACACTAGGAGTAATTCCCACCCCATCCCCCCACCTCCTTTGGTCAGAATGAGGTCATATGGACTCATAAAGCAGCACACCTCTCACTGACAACGTGAGGAAGTAGTGTCCTCAGAGCCATGACAGTAACAAGCTCCTGGACACTTTTACCATCCTATCAAGGTCTCCCAGAGGCTCTCCTGCTTCATGAAAACACCAGTGACAAGAACCACAATGTAAGTGCAAGCTTCATAACATACATAATCTCATTGATTATCATGAAAAATCCTACAAGGATTTTTCTCATCACTACAGTATACATGAAAAAAAAAAAATGAGGCACAAAGAATTAAATAATGTGCTGGAATCCACAGAGTGAGGAAATGACGGAATCTGGGTTTAAACCCTGGTCTGTAAAATTCCAAAACACATCTCCTTCTACATGGGATGGTGCCTCTAGGTTTTGCTACACTGTGTGGATTCTTCTAGTGAAAAGTTGAAGTAATGCCCCAGGACTGAAATTCCACTTTACCATGCTCTTCGAAAAAGTAAGAAAGCGTATTGCAACAATTTCATGGGCTGTTGTTGCCCAGACACAGGCCAGAGTCTTCCAAAACTAAACAAATCTATATATTCATTACAGTATTTCGAGATGGTGACTTAAGTTCACAACATGGGCAGCAAAACTGATAATTGCTGAATGCCAAAATTAGAAAATACATTATTATTTAACCTCTGTAAGTTCAGGGAACTATACCTTTAATCCATAGAAGAATTCTTAGCATACAATCTGCATTCAATGAATACCATGTTGGGTGTACAGTTTTTTAAGAAAATACATAAAATACGAAAAGCATTATGAAGATGTCTACAATCTATGGTCATACTATTTAAATAACTTGGTTGCTGGTATTTATCAAAAAATTTAACTTGACCCCAAAATTGTCACTAATGTGCCAAAATTATTAACTAGACTTGAACACATCAGAGTGACTTGTAACCTGATTCACTTCCCATCAGCAGTAGAATAAAGCATATTAATTGTAGACACAGGATAATTATACTTATTAGCTGGGCCATGAAATACCCAGGTACCTGTGAAAAATATACTTTCAGATGAATGTAGATGAAAATATTAACAGTAGTTAACATCCCTGGGTGTTTCCATTGCCTGTCATAATTATTGATTTTCATCTCCTCTTTATTTATACATTTTACAACAAACCTATGTGACTTTTATAATAAAAATTTATATATATAGCCTTCCAAGAAAAATATCTTTACAAATATATGGAAACACTTCTAATTAATAATAGCTAAAACTTATTGAACATTTTCTATGTGCTAGACACTGTTTTATGTGTTTCATATTCAGTAACTTATTTAACGCTCGCAATAACTCAGTGAGGAGGATAGTATTATCCACATTTTACAACTGAGAAAACCAAGGCATAGAATGGTAGAATAACTTGCCCAAGATCAAACACACTTAGTAAGTCAATAAGCCAGCAACAAAAAATGCAGTCTCCCTCCAGAGTTTGCATTCTTCACCATCACACCATTTTACCCCACAATGAACAGATTTACAGTACATAGCGATTAATGTAATACTCAGACTACAATTAAAGCTATGAAAAAAATTACCAAAAAGTCAGTGTATGGAAAAAAAAACGCCAATGGGAAATGGGAAAAGACATCAAAATATTAATGGTAACTAATCTTCTGTGATATAATCAGGAACAGTTTCTTCTTATTTCTAGTTTTCTATATTTTCCAATGTTTATTTAATAAGAATACATCTTTTTATTCTTAAAAAGAAGTAATGGAATCAGTAATTAAGAACTATAATATGGGAGGGCCCTGATTATACTCTCGAAAACATACAAATATTAGAGACAAATCTTAGGAAGAGCTTCAAATTTAAATTCTAGAAGTCCAGCATGCCTGTTAGAAAGCAAGCAGAAAGAGTGTGCAATCCCAACCCTAGACTATAAACCTCATGAAGTTGGGATCAGCTCTCTTACTAAATTTTACTGGTCTGTGTCTTAATGCCTACTATAAAGCTATAAATCATATGGTCATCCTACTGTAAAAATTGAATTAATTTGTAGTTTCTCATGTGTTTTTCCTGGGGGGTTAGACTTAAGAAGCAGGTGAGAAAGGGGGAGAGGTAACATAGCAAGCTCAAATGGGTGCCCAGAGAAGAAACAAGAGGTTATGTGTCTCTGAGGCAGCAATTTTAAACACGTGTCATTGGCTACATGCCACCTTCACTGATCACTCCTTCTCAATCAACTTCACTTACCCCCCTTGTTCTGCCAAATCTCTCATGATAAAGTTTCAAAGTTCTATCCTTGGTTCTCTCATCTCTAAATACAGTCTCTCAGATGATCCCATCCAGTTTCAACTACCAACTATGTGCTAATA